>NC_039286.1:13509006-13514006 GCF_003368295.1 Carassius auratus
CCTCTGTCGAGGGAATGAGAGAGATGAGGGGGTGGTAGGCTGGCTTTGGGGGGACAGAACCCTGAATGCTGCTGTGTTGAGGCTGAGGCTGGGGTCATTTAACTGGGGATCAGATTTCGCATAGTCTAATGCACTGGGCAGCGGGGGTGGTGGGGCATCCAGCTTACGTTTACTGGGACTCATGGGTACAGTGAATGTCAGGTTGGTCTGAAAGGTGGGCATGATGCCAGAGATGTAGCGCTCACGTTCTGTGCTGGGAGTGCCAGGGATTTTCGTGCCACTGAGATGTCGAGGGCGGCGAGGGGTCAGAGGTGCTGTGATGGGGCTGAAATTAGCTGGGCGGAAGCCAAATAGTGTGGGTGAGGGGGATGGCGCAGGTGAGAATGGTGACTGATTGGATACAGGTGAAAATGAAGGTGTGCATGAGCGCGAGCTGCCAAGTGAAACCAGCATATTTGCAGCCTCGCACTCATCAAAGTCAAAACGGGACATGTCACGTGGAAGTTCTTGTGGTATAAGAGAAGTCATCACCAGACGTGGTCGAGAGTCCCCGCCACGGCTGCTTGCTTCACTGCTGTCTCGTGAGTTGTCATCCCAGTCATACTCGCTGCTGGTGCGTCCACTTAAACGAAGGTCAGGTGTGAGAGTGCCAGTGCTACTGGCACCACTCCGGTCACGGCCAACCCCGCCTCCAGCTTCCATCTCTTTGGTGCGCATGGAGAGATGCCGCGAGCAGTAGCCGCGCCTTTGTGACTCCTTTGAGCAGCCTTCACGTGAGCACAGTCTGCGCCACTGTTTGCCATTGAACTTCTTGCGGATGCCTGTAGGGGTGCATACCACATCGCCCTTCTTGTACTTCTGTTGAGCGGCTGTGAGGGGTGTGCGGGAACGGGAAGAAGAGGACGAGGATCCAGAGCCAACCCCTGAAGCACCATGCGAGTTGGAGTTGGGGGTCTTGTCCAGGGACCTCGAGAAGAAGTTTGGGGCAAGGGAGGAAGCTGGGATGTGGAAGAGATGACTGGCGCACCTGTGGCTGAGTCCAGGCCCAGGAGCATAGGGGGATGATTTGGGTGAGGAGCAAGCGGCAGATGGGGTGCAATCGGGGTGCTAAGCCCTCTCACCACAGAAAGGTGAGGGCTGAGGTAGTTTGGTTTAGAAAGAATGGGCCGATGCTGAGAAGGAGCCCCCAGACCTTTGCTTCCCATTGCACTAATGCCACCATCCTTAGCTGACTAAGACAGCTGACTTCCAAGTCCACCCCATCTGGGGTAGATGAATGAAGAGGATGAGACTTTTGCCTCCCTCTCCCTCTCCCTCTCTATCTCGATCTCGTTCCCTTTCTCTCTCTAAGTGCCTATGCAAATCTCTCTCCTGGTCTTTCCCTCTGTGTTGTTCCCAGTCTCTGTTTGAGGCTACACTGAGTACAGATGTGATGGCAGGGTTAACGGCAGAAGACAAAGAATGGGGTGAGCTGAAAGGTACAGTCACAGGATGCAACAAACTCTGAACAAATGTTGGTCTAGTCAGTTGAACCACCTCCTGCTCCACTTCCATGTCATCTCTTTCCTCCCACTCTCTTTCTCTTACCTGCCTACCATCAACCCCTGGCTCTGCTGGCTGGGGTGGCTCTAGGTCCCATGGAGGAACCAGGAGGCGGAGATTTTGTCGTGAGACCCAAATAGCCTGAGCCCTTCCATCATCCTCTACACCTCTCCTCTCCTTTCTCTCATCAGATTGATCCTCCCGTAGCTGAACGCGGTACGGGAAAGACACTGCGGGTGTGGATCGACTTGAGTGACTATACCTTCTCTGTACCACTGTTGCGCTCCCTCACTGCCCTCGTCACCTCCGAAGGGGACGCAGACTCGTGTGCCTATAGCCACCGGTGCCAAACCTGGAAGTGACGCATCAAGAATAAGGTCAACAGAATCAGAAGCCACTCTAAAAGGGTACTTGCATATGGTCTTTTCTCCATTCAGCTGCACCTCCACAGTCCCATGCTCCTCGCTAACTCTCCCGCACGACTCCAGCACGAAACACTCCAGAACATTTCTTGGCCCCGATCGTGAGGCCAGCCTTCCCCTAATTCTGGGACCTACCTGTCCGGGCCAGAACTCTCTGATTTTTGAGACCTTTGGCAAGGACTCCAGCTAACCCAGATGACAGGCTCTCCTGTGAGGAGCTGAAGTGTTATGTGCTTGTGGCTTTTGGGAGTTGAGTGAGAATTCTCGTCTTGAAGCTGTCACTTCTAGGTCGGCTGAGTGTTCACTGGGCTGTATCAGTTGAGGAGCAACGCTGTGGGCTAGATGTGCTCACCCCATCCCTCTCTCTGCACTCACCTGCAGTCTACTACCTGTAGGCCCAGTTACATTGTTGTGTCTGTACCCAGTGATGCTGTCCTCAACCAGCTGGCTTTGACCTTGTAGGTCTGTGTACGCAGCAGAGGCAGCTGGGCCCTGGCTAGCACCACTTGCATTATGAGAGCTGCTGCTGCTCTGTGGGGGTGTGCTGGGAGTGCTTGACGTTGCCATGGTTTTCCTGCACAGTGTTCTGAGATGTACTTTTTTCTTGGGCACACGGGTCTTAAAAGTGGCCGTCTTACGACTAAACAAAGGGTTGGGGCTATTGCTGGCACTGGTCGTGCTACTGTTGCTGTCACTCTGTGTTCGCCAGACTTGGAGCTCCCGGGGCATTCCTCTGTTTTCCCAAAATTCCACTGCTATACTGAGGACGCCATCCTTTTCTGGAGACCCACTTTTTTCTCAGTGGCCCTTCCTGCGATGAGTCAGAATTTGAGGAGAAATGTCTCTTGGGAGAGGTAGGTGAAATTTGGGTTTGTTCTTCAGTTTTCTCTCTTCTGCTTCTTGTGGGCTACTATCGTGCTGCCTCCTCTTAACTCCTTTGGCGCGAAGTGGATGGGGGCGACCGCCTTTCTTGCTTTTTAATGGGCTTCATCTTTTCTTGCTCTGAGAGAGTCTCTAATCCTCCTGATTTCCTGCGAGTCCCAGCCTAGTCAATATCTTCCACTCTGTTCCCTCTTGCATCCCGCCCCTTCTCTGTCTTTTTCTTCTGTTTCTTGTCCAAGCTCTTCCTGTTTGCGCTGTGCTTTCCTTCTTAAATTAGAGCCTGCAATGAAACACAGCACATGAGGTGGATCAGTCTGTATATACAGACTACATGTTCTCCATATAGAGCAAGGGAGTATGAATACAACATATACAATAAAAAAACAATTAGTGCACAAAATAAAGTTGTATGTTTAGTGCCTAATCCTTATCAAAAACATCTCTATAAGTGTGAAAATGCAAAACATAGCCCTGAAAAGTGGATATAACAACTTAACACAGAAAAAAAAAAAAAAGAACACAAATGAAAATGCTTGCCCAGACAAGTCACACACTCACTTTGGTTTTTTGGCTGGATCAGAGGAGGCGGGGGAATTCCTTGTTCAGTGGTATTTTTGTGACTCTAAGGCTCTCTCTCACTCGCTCTTTCAAATGACCTTTTTTGCATTCGTTACAGAGGCAATCCACCCCTACAGTCCTCACTTCCTGTCACAGCACTACAACATCTCAATGTACAATACCATCCTTACACATTACTACTTACACATTCGTTCCTCCTACCAAAACACCCTTTTCTTCACCATCCAAACATCTTACAGTGTGGATTGTGTTTAAAGCCCATTTAAAACCTTATCAACCTTAACGTTTGTATAAATATATTTAGACACTTCAATACACTTGCCACAAACCATTTTATATACGCCTTACATATTACAAATAATTCAGTGTAATCAAATGACAATTAATTTAAACTTTGAATATCTCAAAAACTGCATGCAGGTTTTATGAATATAAAATATGACTGACTGGTCTTTGTTTAATTACAGATGTGCATCTACCCTGATAGCACATGTACAACATGGAGACGTCTATTTGACATCTGCATTTACATCTACAAGATGTATTTTTTTAAAGTGTTTGCTCATCTGCAATACATCTGTAGGACATTTCATATCAGACATCAAACAGACGTTTAGAAGATGAAAACTGACATCTTAAAGACATCTATCAGATGTTTGTACACAGCAGATGCTTTCCAGATGAAGCGAGCTTGCAGATGTATGTGTACTATCTGGGTAATATATTATGGTTAAAGGTCAGAACATGAATGACCTCTTTTGATAAGCCAATGCATGGTGCCATTGACGAAGACGTAACAGATCATTTTAGGTCCGCAATGAAAAACTGTCCTATTCTTGTGAGCAGAAACCACAGTAACCACACTGCCATTTGCACTGTAAGACAAGTTTGTAGGCAATATGCAAATCGAAGATATGCAGTATATTACCTCCAGTAAGAAAATTATACCATAAAACAGTGTACTAAGACCTGCTAAGACTTTTATTGCTTTGTCGTGTAGCTGAGTAAAATTTTTGGGTCACTAAACTATTCCAGTGCATATAAGATAACACAACGTGTAAATAATGAAAGGTTCTATTTAAAAGGGCACTCAGTTTTTATCCCAATAGTACCACTTGTTTCGATATAATACTGACATCACTATTTTTACTCAATGCGTCCTTATTCCCTATGGACTTGCAGATTCCATGCTCTTACACACCAACAATATGTGCTTTCTAAAGTGCCATACATAAAATAAACTGTTTATATGTTAATAAAATAAACATATTTTATATTTTATAATCACTGTGTTAATTTACTATCATTTTATGCTTTTTAATGTCATTACAAGTAGTAGTAAGAGTCAACTCTGCATGACACAATGTGTCATGTGATGTCAACATGACAATGCTCAATTGCTCATAAGGTGGAGACCCGCTTCATGTGAATTTTATATATATTTAATGATTTTGAAACTCAAACCATAGAGATGACACCAGCAACATCAAGATTATGATTTTGATTCCCAGAAAAATTAATGAACTAGTAAAATGTATACTAATGCGCTGTAAGTCAATTTTGACGAAAGGTCAG
>NC_039286.1:14481506-14604006 GCF_003368295.1 Carassius auratus
TAACAAAGTATTAAAATAACAAAACAAATAAACAAAACAACAATAATAATAAATCAAATCTAAACAGACGTATTTCAGGTTTATTATGGTTAACTAAACTATTAAAAACAATAATTATAATAATAATGATAATATGTGTGTGTGTTTGTGTGTGTATTTATTGTAAATATAAACTTTAACTTATTTTATTCCAACTAGTTGTAAGGGATATGTAGTTTAAGTTGATGTACTAAAATAACTAAATAAAGATAAAATATAGACGTAACGTTACTAAAAAAAGACAAGACAAAAAAACAACAGAACTACTAAAACGCTAACTAAAATATAATAAGTAATAAAGTTTATAATAATAACTTATTCCAACAATAATCACTTAAGCTTATTCATAATATACTATGATAACGTTACTGTTTTAATATAATATTGTCATTATGGTAATACCGCAGTACTTTTTGGAAGAATGTGTATAATGTTAGAGAACATACCTTTCATACCTAATCGAGATTAAATTAAAAATACATATTTAATAATCACCTAAACATGTCATGTATGTAAATTAGCAGAGCTTAAGCAGCATCTGAGCTCCGTCAGACACTCGAGCATCGTTTTCACTCTCTGCTCACCTTCTTGTCCCAGATCTGCAGGGGTTTGCTGCCGATGCTGTAGAGGATGGACAGAAAGCCGCTCTGAAACGTGTTTTTAAACATAATCCCGCAGTTTTAACTCAAATGAAACCACACCATACACAGTTTATTGTGCTTTGAATGCGTCCGACTGGATCTCTGGACTCCCGATCTCGGGTTCCGGCTTACAAAGAACAAACAAACTCCGAATATAAAACTGAAGTGCTTGATAACGAGTTTAATGTCGCTTCTGATCTGATTAATCCTTAACTTCGACACCGACCAGGTTTTCCAGAGTTTATTTGGGAGTTGCTAGGAGACGTGACGTGATCCGGTTATCACGTCGGACCCTTTAATGTTGACACAGCTGTTGCTACAGTAACGGAGACTCCCAGTGGCGTGACGAGAGCCCTGTATTAAAACATTGATCTGAATAATACATCTGTTCTTATCAGTTTAATAGCTAATTGATATTAATTAAATATTTAATATGTTGAAGAGTTTTTCCAGGAATGTGTGTACTTTTGTTTTTATTATTAATATATATATATATATATATATATATATATATATATATATATATATATATATATATATATATATATATATATATACATATATGTGTGTGTTTGTGTGTGTGTGTGTGTATTTATTTTTAATGAGATCATATTAAAATCATGAGATTTTTAATATGATATTTAACCGTACATATGTACGTGTATGTGTGTGTGTGTATATATATATATATATATATATATATATATATATATATATATATATATATATATATATAACATTAAATATGTATTTGGAACAAATCTTTTTAATAGCAATTTTATTTTGGACATTGTGCATACAAGCAAAGAATAACCTTGCAAGTTTCTGTAAAAAATGTCTGAAGATATATTTACTATCAAATCTGTGCACGGATTGTTATCCATTAACTTGACTTAATTAAATTAAGGCATTTTTTCTTAATTATGCTTCTTACTGTTCTTAATTCAATTTAATTTGAAATTAAAATGAATTCAATAAATTGAATTAAGCAACTCAATGAGTTCATGTGACAACTGAACACATTTACTGATAAAAACAGTGTACAGAATACAGTAAACTGTGAAGAGCTGTTAACACCTGCATTTTATGGATAAATGTTTTAAATCTCTGTTACTGATTCATATAACAACAGGTCAATATTACATACTGACATATCAGTGGATTTGATCAACGCTGGCGAGAACCAGAGAAGCGTTTGTTCCCCCGAAGCCGAATGAGTTGGTGAGAGCGACTCTGCGTCCGCTGGAGCTCCAGGTCTGTGCTGTGCAGGGCACATAGTTCAGGTCAAACTCTGGCTCGGTGCGGTCCAGGTTGAGTGTGGGCGGGAGGATGCTGTGGTGACACGCAAGGGCAGTGAAGGCGGTCTCCAGCGCTCCAGCCGCTCCCAGCAGATGACCGCTCGCACCTTTAGTGGAGGACACGGCCAGTGAGTACACATGCTGCTCAAACAGCCTCTTAATGGCGGCGTTCTCTGCGGCGTCTCCGAGCGGCGTGGAGGTGGCGTGAGCATTGACATACGTCACGGCTGAAGGAGACACTCCAGCATCACGGAGAGCAGCAGACATGCATCTGAAACACAGCAGGAGAATACCAGCTTAGACTGAGCTGAACTGCATAATTCAGGATGACCTCGTATATATCCCTGCAACAATACCTACGCATACAAACGTCATCACTGCCTACATAATTAGAGCCCAAAACATGTATATTACAATAAAATTAAATGTATTTTTTTTTTTTAAATATATACTTAATTTAAGTAAATATGAAAGAAAATTAAATGTGCTAGAAATTTTTTTTTTGTGATAGAAAAGTTTTAATATTTTTATTAATGATAAATCATCTTGCACAGTACGATTTTTCAAAAACATACAAAGTACTGCTGTGAAAGTGTTTTTTTTTTTCATGTTCCTTGTTGTCTGTCATTGGTGTAAATTTCGTATCATTGATACCCAATTATAATTTTTCTTAAAATATTGATTTAGATTTAATGTTTACTTTTACTGTTTTTAATGTTTTTTTTTAATTATTATTATTATTATTGTTTTGCCATTTTATTAGTTTTTTTGTCTATACAGTATTTTTAAATTTTTATTTAGTAATTTTAGTTTATTTATTCTTAGTTATTTTAGTACTTTAACTGAAGCTTTAAAATAAAATAAGTTAAATATATATATATATATATATATATATATATATATATATATATATATATATATAATATCTTACCATTTGTCTAGTTTCAAGTAAAGAAAATCTATTTTTATGGTTCTAGTTTTAGTTTTTAGTTTTTTTTTTAAGTCTGTCTGTCCTCAGATAAAGTTGTATATAAATCCTGTTGTGTAGTGTAGTGTTTATTAAATCAGTATTACCGAAAGGCTCCGTCTCCATCTGCGGTTGGAGCCGTGATGTGGCTGGCGTCTCCAGAGAGTCCATATCCCAGCACCTCAGCATACACCCGTGCACCTCTCTGCTTGGCATGTCCATATTCCTCTAAAACCAGCACAGCTGCCCCTTCTCCCATCACAAACCCCTCTCTGTCTGGATGAAACGGGCGTGAGGCGAGTCTGGGCTCCTGGTTCCAGTTGGTGCTGAGGGCCCGAGCACGAGCGAACCCTGCGATGGACAGCGGACTGACGCAGGCCTCCGTCCCACCGGCGAGCATCACCTCGGCATCACCATGAGCGATGAAACGAGCCGCGTCACCAACAGCGTGAGCTCCTGTGGTGCATGCTGTGGACACGGCGTGATTGGGACCCTTGAGTTTGTGTTTGATGCTTATGTGTCCGCGGCCATGTTGACCAGGATACGGGGGACAAAAAATGGGCTGACTTTGCTGTAGCCGCGTGTCTGAAAGGCCGAGGCCGTCCGAGCGATTTCCTCCAGAGACACCATACCCATCCCGACCGCCACACCGGTGCTCAGCTGCTCCTCAGGGCTTCTGGGAAACCATCCGCAATCCTCAAGAGCCAGCTGGGCGGCACCGATGGCCATAACTGTAGCTGGAGACATGCTGTTGAGCTCTCCTTTGGACACAAACACCTCTTGATTGAAATCTCCATGTTTATCTCCTCTCGGCACGCGGGCTGCTACCTTACACGGCACTGTCTTATACTCCTCTGGGTCCAAAGCAACCAAACCACTTTCTCCACCAATCAGACGCTGCCATGGCAGAGCACTTCCTGTCCCGAGGGGAGAGACGAGACCGATGCCGGTGATCACCACCCTCCTGTGACTCTGAGCTGCTCTAGTGTAGCGTCTCAAACACATGCAGCTCTTCACAGTGGACAGAGAGCCACCATAGAGTCTCACTAACATCTTCTGACAGCATCTCAATGACATTGTGACCAACCTGTGCTGGGAGGACTGAGGTCACATCAGATCTTCACTGTAAAAAAGAATGAACAATTTCATGACCCATATCACAATAAAATCATGACTGTTTCTACTAAGTTTTGTATACATTTGTTTCAGAACCAACACACACACACACACACACACACACACACACACATATGTGTGTGTGTGTGTGTGTGAACAAAAGCCGATCTGACATCATGCTATCATATTATAATATATATCTATCATCAATTAGATATGGGAAATATAAACATAAAATGTTTGATTCAAGTCCTCTGTAACAACCAAATCATATCTAGTAGACAAAAACTGAATCCAAAACAAATCTCTAAATTATTTGTTGCAACAAAAAAATGAAATGTTTATGTATTAACATTATAGATGTATATATTTAAGCGCATCAAATTGTTGTTGAAATTATGCTAAGACAACCGAATAAACATTAAATAAATTAAATGATCAAATCTAACCATATTTTAATGTTAATCATGAAATAAATAATTTCATGAACGAATTTCCATGTATCCACTTTATTAACTTAAAAACATTTCACATATAATCATAATTTAAAAGTAATTAAACACAAAGACGTACTTGTATTCACGTGGATAAGTAAACAGACACAGACAGTGGCTGATTTCCGGTTCATGCTGCTTTCCATAATATAAGTCTCCAGACTTGGTGCTAAAAGTCCTCATTTGATAAATCAGTAATTTACACATTCATCTCCAAATTACTAATTTCTACTACTGATATTATTAATATTAATAACAGTAATAATGTATTCCATAAAGTATATATGCTATTAAATTATAAAAATGAGCCCGTTATTAATAGCACGTTGACTAGCTGTAAAGGCCAAAGGAAACTCAATAACACTGATGACGTCTAGTGGATAAAGCTGTGTAAATGCATTGAGAACACAAAACGTACAATTAAATGTAATATTAGTAAGTAACGTTTTTATTCATTTTTAGTACTAATTTTCTGTACCAACACATTGTAACAATAATTTTACATATTGATATGAAGTGACTGGATGATTTTCTACTGATTTCTTATTAAACTGTCACCAACTGAATTTCAGTGGTCAAACTAGTTAGTTAAATTAAAAACTCGATCATCATCTTGGATAGAGATGCAGCTCGTAAAAGTCATAGTTGGTGTTTCACTCACCTAAATATGTTCGTATTTTATTTGTAAACATCATACCTTTTTCGCTTATTTCAGTTATTCTCATGAGCGAGCTAAGCCAGTAGTAATATTGACTGTGTCATGTAAACATTGCTGAAAAAACGAAAAGAGGAAGAACAGATACTTGAGTGAGTCATTTACCAATTCATAAACCAGTTCAACAGCCTTTCACATTGATTTTTAAAGAGCACATACAAAGTGATGGATGAATCTGAGCTTTACAAAGCTGCAAATCATTAATGATCCACTGTTTCGATGCGCTTCAAAGCGCGAATCGCGAATCACTTTTCAGTTTGGGACTTCGAGCGTGAATCCCGAATCACTTGATTCAGATCGGGACATCAAAGCGCGAATCGCTAATCACTTTTCAGTTTAGGACTTCGAGCGTGAATCACAAATCATTTGATTCAGATCGGTACTTAAAACCGCGTATCGCGTCATTGATTCAGGGACAAGCGCGAATCGCAAATCACTTGATTTAGATCGGATAGCGCGTATCGCGAATCACTTGATTCAGATCGGGACTTCAAAGCGCGTATCGCGAATCGATTCAGATCGGGACTTCAAAGCACGAATCGCGAATCGATTCAGATCGGGACTTCAAGCGCATATCGCGAATCACTTGATTCAGATCGGGACTTCAATGCGTGTATCGCGAATCATTTGATCCAGATCGGGACTTCAAAGCGCGAATCGCGAATCACTTGATTCAGATCGGGACTTCAAAGCGCGAATCGCGAATCACTTGATTCAGGTCGGGACTTCAAAGCACGTATCGCGAATCGATTCAGATCGGGACTTCAAGCGCATATCGCGAATCACTTGATTCAGATCGGGACTTCAATGCGTATATCGCGATTCATTTGATCCAGATCGGGACTTCAAAGCGTATATCGCGATTCATTTGATTCAGATCGGGACTTTAAAGCGCGTATCGCGAATCACTTGATTCAGATCGGGACTTCAATGCGTGTATCGCGAATTATTTGATCCAGATCGGGACTTCAAAGCGTATATCGCGATTCATTTGATTCAGATCGGGACTTTAAAGCGCGTATCGCGAATCACTTAATGCCGAGGTCACACCTCTACTCTTTTTCAAAAGACATCCCGGGATTTTTAATGAACACAGAGAGTCAGGACCTCTGTTTAACGTCTCATCCGATGGACGGTGCTTGTTGACAGGTCACTAATGTGTCGTCATCATGATGTATTCCCAGTGGTGAACGCAAAGCATTTTGGGAATCCGCGGCACAAACATTAGGCGCCAGACTTCTGTGCATGGAGGGAAGAACGCAGTGATGCCGTCTTACCTGTTGTGTTATAAACTGCAATAGTCGTTCTCACGATAGAAGTGGCATAAAGCTTAAGAACGGAATATCCTTTTATCGTTTTCCAGCGTGGGAAAATAATAGTACAAGCCATGTTTCAGAGGTGACAAAAAGGCGCCGAATGGCATGGATGGCAGCGGTAAGGAGGCCAAGATTACCTTCGATAACACTCCACCACACATGATGGTCTGTTCAAAGCATTTTGACAAAGGTAAGTTACAATTACTCTCTGTAAACGTTAACCGTTAACTAGCATGAAATGGCTATAAAATGAGCTTAAGTTACCAATGCACTAAAGCGTAAAGTTAATCAGTTTTAAATGTTGTACATCTAGGCTACAATTTATTTGGTGACTGTTTGCAGACAAACCTGCCTATGAAATGTTGGAGTGTGATCCTGCTTTGATTACAGGAATAAATTAGTTTAAAATATATTAAAATAGAAAAGTCATTTTAAATTGTCATAATACTTCACAATATTACTGTTTTTATTATTATTATTTTTTTTTTTTTAATAAATGCAGCCTTGGTGAGCAGAAGATGCTTCTTTTAAAAACATTCTTACTGACCCCAAATTTTTGAACTGTAGTGTATGTTGCCCCCTGTGTATAGATAATCTGGATTCCTCAGGAATAGAGGTTGTGAAATTGACACAATTTCTTTATATTGTTACTGTCAGACACTACACCTGCACCTGAGACGTAAGGTCCTCTGAATCCACCTCCATCACCGGACACTGTCCACACCACTCATGAGACTGAGCTGAAGACTTTGCAGGATAAAATTGTGGTTGTGTGCTGTGCTTTGACCAATATGTGTCCAAGTATTGTTGTAAAGGCGTCATGTTAGAATTATACACCATGCTCACATCTAATATGTAAATGTTTTTTTGTTTTCCAAAAGGTTCTTCTCACATGTAATGTTTTTTTTAGCCATGTCTGTAAATAAAATACACAAAGATTGAATGAAATTCTGATTATCGCAAGCTAACATGTCATCAAGCTCTTCAGGCTGTCTGTAAAAGCACCACAACACAGCCTTTTCACATGCCCTTCTTTTGGGCTGGAGGGTGTTATCTTGACCAGTCGCTCTGCTCGTAAGGATCGAGTCCTTTTATTTTCTTGTCATATCTCATCGTTGCATTGGGATTTAGTTTTAGGTGGTATGGTGCGACAATGTTTTCTTTAACCCGCTGCAATTTGTAGGATTATATTCTGTTTTTCACGCTAATTTTTCATGCCAGATCACTAGCCTGCTATGCCAGACCATGTTAACTGGCCAAACATACCCAGAATTCTTTGTGTTCTGATGACGTTGCCGCCCAGTTGGTCACATGTGTTGGTCTCTATAGTGTCACTAGGGCACAAGGAAGGACCCACACAGACCACAGGGTGAGCACCCCCTGCTGGCCTCACTAGCACCTCTTCCAGCAGCAACCTAGTTTCCCAGGAGGTATCCATCCAGGTACTGACCAGGCTCAGCCCTATAGCTTCAGTGGGCAACCGGTCTTGAGCTCCAAGGTGATATGGCTGCCGGCTATAACTCTTACTTTTTAACTCTTATTAAAATTAATAAGAAGTAATTAGTTTGTTTCTCCTCAGCAACAGTTGTAAATTTTAGAGCTACAAACAGATGTTAACCAGAGTTAATACGATAGAATAAAAGTCCATGACAAATTGTATGTTGATTGAAATATTTTTAATAAAGCCAGTACAAAAGTCTTTATTATTACTATTACCATTAATTAATTTATTAGTTTATTTAACTGGGGATGTGATTTGTAATGTATTTAGAAATTTATGAGAACAGGACTTTTGTAAACTTTTTTTTTTTTAACAAGGGAGAGTTGAAAAACATGATTCTAAACATATTCATGCTTCATTAAGGCAGGAACATGGATGTCAGGTGCGGAAACCGCTTCTGCCAGACGATTCCTGACAACATCACCATACACTCACTACTACTTTTGGCTCCTAAACTCTGGAAATGCCTTCCTGATAATGTTCAGGATTCAGAGACATTCTCTCTGTTTAAATCTAGATTAAAAACACATCTCTGTCGCCAAGCATTCCAATAACGCATCTCATAATTTTTGACTGCAGCCATATCTGATCAAATTATTTCGATTATTATTATTTAGCTCGGGTTAAACTAATTAATTTTACTTGTTGGAACAGCAGCTATTCTAATGATGTCTCTGTTTATTTCTCTGCTTTGCCAAAAGGTTCAGAGAAGAGAAGAGCTGATGTAACCCCCTCAGAGGACCTCAGATGATGCCAACCCTGAAACAACATACAGAACTACCAAACTTTACTATAAGTTTGATTGCAGTAATGACTGATGTTGATAGTGTTCATCATCTGTTTGACTACGTCTTTAATTTATTTTTCCATACATTTCTGCCATATGCACATAAACTGACAGTCAACATGGATAAGCTACTGCTAAATATTGTAGAAACTTAATTTTCTGTAAAGTTGCTTTGCAATGATTTGTATCATAAAAAGGGCTATACAAATAAATTTCAATTCAATTCAGTTGAGGGCCCTTTCATCATGGGCGGATCCAGGAAAGCCAACAACTGTGATCGCACACAGCCTGGAGCAGCACTGAATGGAATAATTTCCTGTTAAAATAACAGGATGCATTGACTGCTGGGGGCTTTATGCACATGAGGCATCCATCAATAACTCTGCCGTGTGAAAAAAGCAGGAGAGCCTGCCAGCAAATTCTGCACCAATTTCCTCCACCTCTTTACCCGGAAGGAGTTGCATGATATATTTTAGCAGGTCAAGAACAGCCCGACCTTGTGCACAACCCTGTGCACTGTTGACTTAGGGATAGCTGAGGTAACAACATCACAACCTCGATATCATTTGACCTTCCATTGTCAGCTTCATAAGGCAGTGCAGCTATGATGTTGACTTTGGATTGTCTTGTCAGACAGAGGGACGGATGTCAGATTCTCTGTCAAAAAACAGCTTCAGGATGCGAACTGTTGCATTCAAGTGTCAAGTGTCCTGTCTTTATGCATTATACTTATATTTCTGTATTAATGTCCTAGATTTATGCATAACCCCCACCCCACACACACACACACGCATATGTATAAACAAGATTCAACATGAAAATGTAAAGAAAAATAAAAACTGGACACTAATCAATTCTAAAAGCTCTACGAAAAGGGTAAAATTTCATTCCAGATTTAAAAGCATCCACAGATGGGGAAGATTTAATGTGCATTGGGAGAGAGTTACATAATCCAGGAGCAGAGTCTGCGAAAGCCCTATCACCCTTTGATTTCAATCTTGTTTTGGAAACCTGAAGAATCATCTGATTTGAAGATCTCAAGTTTCTTCAACTTTGATAAGGAATCAATTCAGTTCAAGTGTATTTGTATAGGCTTTTTACAATACAAATCCTTACAAAGCAACTTTACAGAAAATAACGTTTCTACAATATTTAGTAGTTGCTTATAAGTGGTGACTGTCAGTTTGTGCACGTATGAAAACAAGACGCAGTCAGCCAGACGATGAACATTATTAACTGCAGTTATTATATGATGCAGTCACACTTGTAGCAATAATTGTTAGTTCTGTTTGTTGATTCAGGGTCAGCATCATCTGAGGTCCTCTGATGGTCAGCATCATCTCTTCTCAGGTGTTCTGGATCCAGACTGGAGCTTGTGTAAATCCTAGTTACCACGGGATGTGAATCGTGTGGCAAAACATAGGAACAAATAGAGACATCATTAGCATAGCTGCTGATCCAAGAAAGTAAAATTCATTAATTTAACCCAAGCTAAATTATAAGAATGTGCATTTGATCAGATGCAACTGCAGTCACAAATTTTGAGATACATTATTCGAATGCTTGGCGAAAGAGATGCTTTTAAAATCTAGATTTAAACAGAGAGAGTGTGTCTGAACCCCGAACATTATCAGGAAGGCTATTCCAGAGTTTGGGAGCCAAATGTGAGAAAGCTCTGCCTCCTTTAGTGGACTTTGCTATCCTAGGAACTAAAAGTCCAGCGATTCGTGACATTAGGAAGCGCGATGGACTTTAACATGGTATAAGGCTAGTTAGCTATGCAGGAGCGAAACCATTTAGTGCCTTATAGGTAAGTAATGATCATTTGTAACTGAAAAAGAACTTAATTGGTTGCCAGTGCAGAGACTGTAGAATTGGGGTAATATAATACAATTTTCTTGACCTGGTAAGGACTTTAGCTGCTGCATTTCGGACTAGCTTGTTTATTGAAGATGCAGGACAACCACCTAGAAGTGCATTACAATAGTCCAGTCTAGAGGTCATGAATGCATGAACTAGCTTTTCTGCATCAGAAAAAGGTAACGTTTCGTAGCTTGGCAATGTTTCTAAGATGGAAGATGGAATCAATAGGTCAACAATATATTTTGGAGCAATGCATGCAATGATTGAAAAACCATCAGCAAAACCTTGAATTCAATTCAAAATTTTACAGCCAACCAGTGTAAAGAAAATAGAGTAAACATATCTCTCTTCTTTGTGCAAGTCAAAAGTCTGGCAGCAGCATTTTGTACTAATTGAAGACGAGATAATTGACCCTGTTAAATACCTATATGAACAGAATTACAGTAACCGATGTGTGATGACACAAAGGCATGAATAGGCACGAAAAGGCCTAGTCTCCAGATCCTTAAAAGAGAATTTTTTTTCAGTTTAGACATAATTCTGAGTTGATTAAAGGCAGCCCTCACAACATTAGTAACCTGCTTATCTAAAACTAAGGCTGAATAATCATAATACCCACATTCTTAACATGATCCAAAACACGTATCTTCATAGCTGCCAAACTATAAGATTTCCCTGGAAGCAGAAAAAGGTCCAAAAACAACAGACTCTTATTAGTCTTATTAGTGTTCAGATGAAAAAAGTTCCTTGCCAGCAAGGCTCTTATCTCACCTAAACACTGAGCAAGTCCATCAAAAGATTGAGATACATTTGGGCTATTGGGATATAATAGTGTCATCTGCATATAAATTATAAATAATATTATATTTATGAAAAAATGAGCCCAAAGGGCCCATATAAGATGCAAATGTCCTTTCTCTTTATTTAACCTAATTTTATAAGTTTATCTTTCATTGTTACACAAATGATTGCACATGAACATCAGCACCATTCTCCTCAGGAAAGACCTGCGTCGGGTAGATCTACAGCAGCAACATCCTGCTTCTCTCTTCAAGTTGGTAGGATATATATTAAAGCAGTGTAAATGGAATTTTATGTATTAAATTTATAATGCTCTAATATAATATATGCAAAGAGTAAATTATATTGGATCAGTATCAATAAAGTGTCAAATGCTTTGTTCACACTAATTGTTTAACAAGGCAACAACGTTCTCTTCCGTAAAAGAGATGTGCATACTCTTTTGCTACACACATACAAGTATGTACATTTCCATAAAATAGGCTACTTTTAGCACATATAATTAGGCAAACTGGGATGTTGCGTGGGACCAGTGTTCCCAAATTAGCAATTTTGTTTCTAGATTTAGCAACTTTTCAGACTACACTAGCAACTCTTTTTCCAAAAAGCCCCTAGCAACAAATTTAGCAATTTTTGTACATTTATTTGCATCGTTTAATAAGTGACTTGAGTGAAAAAAAGGCTCACATTTTCATCTAATATACAGAAAAAGAGGAAACCAAAGATGAGTACACATCATGTAAATCAAGTTACTTGCTCTTTGCAATTGTTTGATTTATTAATAATGATATAAATTTAATAATGGTGCATAAATGATACACCGTGTTAGCTTGTAACTGTGATTGCTCACCACTTATCACATTGCAAGAACAATATCTCGAAAAATGGAAAAGGTACTAGTATTTTTACAAGACAATATACATTAACCATTGTAAACTGAAAACACTAAATACAACGTGTAATTAAAAATTCAGGTAAAACACCTGTGAAAAATCTATACGAAAAATTCCTTCATATTAACATAATAGATTTATAACAACATAACAACAGATTTTGCCCTATTTTTGGAGTGTAGCATACTAACTAATACAATACTTAAAACTATTGTTCAGAATGTGCAGTAGTTTTACTAGTTTGCAAGCTAAAAAAAATTAATCTGAAATTGTTCAAAAGAGTTCAAAAGAAGTGTTCAACAATTCAAAAATTACAGTTATTTATATTTTAATATTATATTATGCATTATTATTATTTAAATTAAAATCTAAATTAACATATCAAGTATTTTTGCTTAGATTTGATGCAGTGACACAATTTTGCGTAGTGATTACATAGCGCCCTCATCACGCAATGACATCAAAGTGTCATTTAGCAACTTTTAGCAAATCAACCTTCCTTTAGCAACTTTCTCTGAAAATTAGTTGGCAACACTGGGTGGGACTTTGGAGCGCGAATGGTGAATCATTTGATTCAGATCGGAACTGCAGATTCATGATTCTTTTGATTCAGATTGGAACTTCAGACTCATGATTCTTTTGATTCAATCGGAACTAGATTAATGATTCTTTTGATTCAGATCGGAACTTTGGTGCGGGTTCGTGAGTCTTTTGTTTATGTGTGTGACATTGTGCTTGCAGGAAACACAAATAGATTAAGTTATATTTTCCTACACCCTAAAAAAGAGTTGTTTACTGTACCAAATATCTGGGCATTGGATCGATTTTTGGGCAGTTATTAACGTTTATTGGGTTATTTCAATATTTTGGGTAAAAAATAATAATTTCAATGGACAGAATAACTTAATACAATACATAAAGCCTAATATACATATACTAGGCTTATATACATATATGGTGGTGGACGGGGAGATATCCCATCACAATGTAAGCGCTTTGAGTGAAAACGCAGAAAAGCGCATATAAATGTAATTTATTATTATTATTAGCCTATATATGTCAGAATATACGCGATATGTCAAAACGATGACTGTTTTATGTCAAAATATGTCACCACTCTACACCAAACAAACGCTGCTCAAACGGAAGCACATTTCCATGGACCTGATTTTGCCCTAAAATAGAGATTAACGAATAATATTTATTGTAGCATAAAAAAAGTTGACGTTGATCCTGAGGTAATTTTTACGTCAGAACCAGGCCCGGCTGCAGGATGAAATGACTGAGGGGGCATGTGAAATTGTTAAGGGGGCTTAACTTTATTACACCATCAAAATGCTTTGATGGCTGTCATGTTCATCAGCTGTACTCTCAATCACAGTTTCAGTGTCCTTTTTGTGGTCTGAAATACGCTGCATATACTTTATGTCCATTTTTAATGATATTAATGATAATTCACATTTTAGCTGAAACTGAATTGCTGATAATATCACATGTTCAGATATTTGCTCTACAGACACCGAATGGCGCGGGGTTGGATAAAACCACGCCCCTTGCTTTAAATTTAAACAACTGTATTTTCCATGTGACTTAAAGCTGCAGTCGGTAACTTTTGCCGCTCTAGCGGTTAATAAACAGAACTGCTTGCGTCTTGCGGAAGAACATCGTAGCCGGATCTACTTCTCTCTGTTTATGTCTATGAAGAATCACAAAGGTACTGGGTTACTCCGCCGCGGTACCCCCGAAGCAATCTAAAATAGTCCGAATATAAACACTTATTATAGGAGCACCCTAGTGATTCAGGACAAGCCAAAAACACGGTTTGGAAAATGGATTCATGGTGTACTCGCTTATTATATACATTTTTCTACATTTTGAACACAAACAAAGTTACGGACCGCAGCTCTGATTGGTTGTTTTTTACCGGGAGCGATGGGATGAGCCAGATGAGCTTGATTTTTTTCACAGATTATCTGTCTCATATTCTACTGTCAGGACATAATAACAGGTTTAATAAATATGTAAAAAAAATTTTTTTTACAAAAGTTCCCTACAGCACCTTTAATACCCACATCAGGAAATCACACAGCCTATAAAAGATAAGCCAGCCTCATTTATTATGAATAATTAACCCTTTCACACTAAAGTTTAAAATATTCTAACTGACTCATGAGAGTAAGATTTTTCAAGGCTACAGTTATTTTAGAACGTTCCCCCTTAATGTTTCCATGGCAACGCGTCATATTTGTCACGTGAAACACCGCAGTCACAATAATAACACTGTATAATGCTGTGTTCACACCAAACGCGAATAGAGCGTCTGGCGCGAATGATTTCAATGTTAAGTCAATGCAAAGGCGCGTTTACGCGCGTCTGGAGGTCTCGCGGCGCGAATGGGGCGTTAAGCGCGGCGCGGAAGACGCGAATTCGCCTCATTCGCGCGTCTAGTTCGCGCGAATGACGCGAATTGACGCTCGAATAGAGCGCTTCGCGCGAATGGTGCTTTTTGTGCATTTAGCGTTTGACGCGAATTCGCGTCTGCCGCCCGAGTTGAAAAATTTGAACTTTGGCGTCAATTCGCGCCGCGTTAACCAATCAGGAGCCTGCTAGGAGTCACTCATTCAACAACAGTATGTTCCTGCAGCCTCCAAGTAGGTATCGCTGCAGCCCGGAGACCTCCAAGTGGGAGGAGCTTTTGCCGCAAGTGGGCTGGACTTCACGGAGAGCTCCAAGTGGGAGGAACTTTTGCCGCTAGTGGGCGGGACTTTACAAATGGGCGGGGTTTAAGCGGAAATTTCACATTGCGTCATTGCCGGGGTGCCCGCGAATGAGGAGGGCATAAAGTAGCGATACTAATGAAAAACAGATTTATTGTTTTTCATTGTAGTTTACATTTTATTAACAAGAGGTTATATAATTTTGTGACAGCTGCAAACATTCAAGTATATTAAATTATATAAATTTTATAATTATATCAGTATCAAGAAAATGAATGAGTAATTTAGAGCAATAAAATGTTTACTGTATGTTAATGTTTTTCTTTAATGCAAGTTTGAAATCTGAGGGAGAAATTATATTGTTTAGATTGTTACAACCCCCTTGGCTCTAGGTGAAACAACATTATAAAAAGCAGTAAATGTACAAATAAACATTTAATAAAAAAAAAAAAAGAAAAAAAAATCTAAATAGTAATACAAGAATTAATAATAATAAAAATAAACATTCCAAGACTTAAGAGGAAAATATTATTGGTACCAAAGTCCAATTTAAGACACTCTTTTCCCCATCTCCTTTTTATCACCAACTCAATCACAGGTAACACTCCACACCATTAAAAATTCAAGTTTTATTTGTTATATGACATGCAAAAAGCAGTGAAATGTAGGTCTGGCATACTCTTTTTAGACTGTGCAAAAAAAAAAAAAAAAAATGAAACAACAGGAAAAAATATACTGTATAAAATATACACCATATACTGTATTAAACTACTACACAGATGATTTGTAGAGATGCTACATAGAAACTGCTACACAGATGATGTGCAGAGATGTAGACAATGTGCAGTGAGGATGAGTTGCATAGTTAGGTTGTCAAAAAAGCAGTGTGCAGAGAGTTATTGGGTAGCCCTAAACAACCAGTCTATAAAGTTCAGTGTGTTTAATGTCCATGTTTAGTAGTCTGATAACATGAGGGAAGAAACTCCTCCTGAGCCTATCTGTTTTTGCCATCAGACTGCAGAAGCGTCTGTCTGACTGTAGCAGATGAAACAGTGGATTTCCAGGGTGGGTGGGGTCTTTAAGGATCTTAACAGTCCTAGATTTACATCTTCTGGTGTGGATGTCTTGCAGAGAAGGGGGAGATGTTCTGGAGATGCGCTCAGCTACTCTTTGCAGGGCATTTGAAGGTATTGAAGCTGCTCACTCTCTCCACTGGGGTCCCGTTAATGATGATTGGGGTAGATCCACTGCTGCCTCAAATAGAAAAGAGTTATTGTAAAATATTATTACAATTTACAATATTACTTTTTCTACTGCATTTCTGAACAAATAAATGAAGGCCTGGTGAGCATCAGACTTCAAAACCATTACAAAATCTGTCCAACCCCAAACAGTCCTGTAGAACAGATATTTAAGGAACCTGAGGTTTTAACCAGCTTGATTTTTATAAGCATTGGAACACTTTGCTGCTGCTTTCACTCCAAGGCTATGGATTATATTTTTACTGGAATGAAGTGTCATTAATCACTAAACATTCAGTCCAATGACATCCTAAAATAATTCACTGTTGACAAGTTAACATTAACTAAAGTACAATGCACATTTATGTGAGACTTCTACAGAATGTGATGTCATTTACATTCCATCATTTGTCATTTAGGACAGTCTCGGACCATACCCCTGGAGCAATTTTAGGGACAAGCGCTGTTGCAAATGTCCACCTTTAAAGTATGAACATAATTTATCCACACAAAGACCCACATACACACACATTAGTCAAAAATCTTCAGAAAAAATAAATGACACATCTTGATGCATAGAAAGAACAAAAAACAGTTTACAGGAAAGTGATCCTTTGGGTTTGCAGAGAGAGGCGGTAACCAGGTCACTGAAATGTAACTTCTGGCCACCCAGACTTTCTGTAACACAAAGTTTACACATAAGGTTTTTGTTTGTTTGTGTTTCCTACAATGACAAAATTAATTCTACACCTGTTGATATGTAATGCATGGTAGTGGACACTGCAGTTAGCCTCATATATCCACTGTTATGATTATTAAATTGAAAAATGAATTTGGTAATTAAACCAAATGTTTCAATTGCATTACATTATTTGGATTAACGTTACACGTAAAAATAGATAACATTTTAAAAATATAACAGCAGGTTTTGAAACAATGACCAGCTTTGTTAAAGTCAAGCATTATCAGTTAGGAAAAGACTCATGTAAAGACTATTGTAACGAAGACTCATTCTTATGGAACACTGTACTAAATCTATTAATAGTTATTAATCGCTTAAATATCAGTGCAGTTATAATACATAGGCCTGCATATTTTACGTAACGTTAGTAACAATGCTTGCTTATGGTCTTCAGTGTCCGTAATCTGCAGCGTAAATCCTATTTGTATTGCAGAAATATTTAGCAGAAAAGGGTAACAGACACAATAAAGATGTAATTTATCTGTGCTGCTAATGCTGTCTTAACGTGCTCTCGGAATAATCGTAAATATGAGCTTTGAAGGTAAAAACTGCACATGAATGTCCTCCAATTTTCAAACTTGAATGCAATGAGCTTGTAATCATGATTTAACTACGTCAAAACTAAAACATCTACCGCCAAGATACTGCACTTTTTCACAACTTGTAATACGTTGTACAACTCTAAACTTACCCCTTCAAATTCCTCTTTCTTGACGCTGAAAAGCCTTGGGAAGTTGACGTCGTCTTTTTTTCTTTTTCTTTTTTTTTTTTTTTTTTTGGGGTGGGGGGGGGTGGGGATTGGGGGGGGGGATTCGCAGCGTGCATTAACCCTGTGACATTAAATAAACCAATTAAAAGGCTCTGGAGGTTTGTACAGCCCACTTGGAGCTGAAGTCCCACCCATTTGGAGCTGACCCGCCCATTTGGAGCTGGCTCCGACCTCCGTTTATACCTATCTCGCAGCCTCGGGTTGTGCAGGAATAACGTTACCCTTCTCCACTCATTCAACAAGGAGGAAAGATGTTGTCAGTGAGCAGTCAACCGGAGCTATATGACAAAAGTTCATATTTCTATAGAGACCGGAATAAAAAGGACCTATGTATATATATAAAACATATTAATAGATAAATTGAATAAAGGCCAAAGATAAGAAACGTTTCATTTTACCCCAAACGAATTATATTTTATCTTGAACCACTAAAGAGACATCAGAGCCAGCGGCAAATGTCAGAAGATCTAGCCGAGGAAAGGCTGCTCTCAGCGGATACATGATGACGGAGCTCCCGCTGATCGCATGGAGCTCATCTCTGAGATCAGCGAAACACATTTTTTAAATAGACGCTGTCATTATAAATAAACCGCATATTTGAGTTTAAAACAGCTACATTCTCGTTTGAAATACTTTTAAAACTACATTTCATGACACAATAACAGTAATATTTAGAAAATTATCCGAATAAAAATGGCGGTTGAAAATGCTCCGTGGACTCAGCTGGCAGAAGCCCCCCCATGACGCGAATTCGCGTCTGTTGTGAAGTTGATTTCACGCGCGAATCAAGCGAATTACTCGCGCGAATGAAGCGAATGATCTCAAAATGGTCAAGCGGCAAACTAGGCGCGGTAGACGCGAATTTGACGCTCTATTCGCGTTTGGTGTGAACACAGCATAACAGATGCAGGCTATCCTTCATTTCGTTTTTCCTTTTTTATTCGAAATATTCACAAACTTACTTACCATATCAACTATCCTATATGCTGATTCTCAAATATGTGTAAGTGAGTGTGTTTGGTCGTTTAAAAATCTTTATAACAATAGAGTAAACTTTATAGATAGCCTACTTCCACTGTGTTTATCTGATTTTAAAAACACACGTCGGCAAATTACATTTGAATAGATTGTTTTTGCTGCTTTCACAGACTCCAAATGTAGCCTATTGTTTTACCAGTGCTTACGTGTAGCCTATTTAAATGAATGAAATCTAAAATAAACATTATGAGGTTGAAAACACTGCATAGTTGTGATATGACAGCGCTGAGCTCGTCCGTCTCTTGCTCAGCGCCGACCAACGCTAAAGATATTTGAATCTGGCAGTAATGTCACGAGTTACAACACTGAACATTCTAAATCCCATGGGGATAAGGTTAAATTATTATTTAACACAAAAGGTTTACCATTTATTTTTAACCATGAATACAAAAATGAAACAGAGGGGGCACAAGTCAGATCTGAGGGGGCATTGCCCCCTTTTGCCCCCTCGTGGCGCCGGGCCTGGTCAGAACACAAGAGCAGTAAAACGAGGACTGAAAGTACAGCAGAATCGCTGTTTTCAGCAGCATGAGCTCTTACTATTCTGTCTAATTTCTGTTGAATTGTTTCAGTTATCTTTTGTTTGTGTGTGTGTGTGTGTGTGTGTGTGTGTGTGTGTGTGTGTGTGTGTGCGTGCGTGAATCCCGAGTAAACAGGGGGAACTGAATGAGGAGTTTGCCAACTTTAACCCGCCGCAGACAGTCGGAGAAATGCGCGCTTTATATCTCTTACCAAGAGGAAGGAACCGCTAGATCCGCCCCTGCCCAGTGCAGATCCGCCTGGGTCTTGTCTTTTAAATAAAGGTGCTTTTGTTATGATGATCACAGACCCGTGTAGTTTGATTTCTGAGAGGTTATTTTGTGGTCTTATATGATGGCAGAGAGCTCTTGTGTGTCTGGGAGCCCTCAGCCCTTGATGTCTCTGGCCCTCAGCGGAGAATGGACTGCACTGGAACAGAAACTCAAGACACTGGAGAAAGAAGATCCAGAGATCTTCCAAATTGACGAGGTGAGATACACTGCAGGTGCTTTTTATTGCATGTTTAAAAATAGACTTCAGTTATGAAAAAAAATATAGAGAGATTTATGTTTGAATTCATAATAATTTATTATGGCTGTTATAGAATAGTTTAAACACTATACTATATATAAGAGTTAAAATTAACAACAATATTAATTAAAATATAGTAAATAATATATTAAAATGTTTATATATATATATATATATATATATATATATATATATATATATATATATATATATATATATATATAATGTTTATATGTTTATATGTTTATGTGTGTGTGTATATAAATAAAGTTAATGTTTATTAATTTAATGGATTTTAATTAGTTTATATATTAGTCTAGTATTGAAATTGAACTAGATGAAAAGTATTGTTATTAATTTTGAATTATTAACATTTATTAAATACATTATTTATAAATAATTGAAATTAAGCAAATTTACATATATTACATTCAAGCGCTTATTGCTATACATGTTAAGTAATTTATTTAATGTTTTAATTAGTCTAGTTAAATTTAAATTTTTGTATATTTCATTTATTTACTTCAAGTCAAATGTATGTTCAATCAATAAACATTTATTGTATGTACATGTTTATATCTCTCTTTTCATATAACATTTTCTGGCTTTTGCTGTTTTACAATGCAAACCAATGTATTAACAATTCTGAATCATTTCTCTCTGCAGTGAAATATTGACTATGTTCACTTGTTCTCCCACAGGAGTCTGGATTGAGCCTCCTGATGGTCGCGGTGCGAGAGAGCCATCAGTCTATCATTGAAAGGTTGCTGGAACTGGGGGTCAATCCAAGTGACAAAACAAAGGTAGGAGTTTCCCATCGTCTGGAATCATGTCTTAACTTAAATAACTCCCACTCCTGTGAGATAAAACCAGCACTCGCCACTTAATGCAGATGATATTCATTAGTAGCAGGCAATTAAGCTTTTAATGGAACAGTTCAGGTTTAGTGATTTACAGTTTTTTTCAGTCGCTAACAAGCATTTGTCCAAGCAGTTGTCACATTTTCAAAACTCTAAACACAATTGACACAGCATCGGTCTATTGTGGCCATACCATTCACACATTTCATGTCGTTTTCACACAATATGGAGTCATTGAACACATTTCCACAATGCTTACATTTTCTGAACAGACAAGCTATACCTCCCAACAAAATTATGGATCGTTTTTGTAGTATTTACAAATGTTAACACACAACATCCCACAATAACAAAAACAATGTTCCAAACCTTAGATACAGTATAAAAACCTTCTGCATTGATATCAGTTCAAAAACAATATTTCTTAGCTGATTTATGTTGTGTAAATTGGGCCAACCACAGCTGATTCCAATCTGGCTTAGACTCAATGGCAGAGGTTATTTTTTTCTATTACATTGACACTTATACAATAAAAGGGGGACTTTGAAGAGTGATGTTTTTGGAAACAGAAACAGAAAAAGACAAATACTGTAATGTATGGATGAGGAAGAGTAACAGCAAGGGGCCCAGGGAGAAGAGCAGGCCCAGTGAGAGATGCAGTGAGAGATGCAGGAGCAGTGAGAGGAGCAGTGAGATGAGCAGTGAGAGGAGCAGGAGCAGTGAGAGATGCAGTAAGAGATGCAGGAGCAGTGAGAGGAGCAGTGAGAGGAGCAGGAGCAGTGCAGTGAGAGGAGCAGTGAGAGATGCAGTGAGATGAGCAGTGAGAGGAGCAGGAGCAGTGAGAGATGCAGTAAGAGATGCAGGAGCAGTGAGAGGAGCAGTGAGAGATGCAGTGAGAGATGCAGTGAGAGGAGCAGGAGCAGTGAGAGGAGCAGTGAGAGATGCAGTGAGAGGAGCAGTGAGAGGAGAAGGAGCAGTGAGATGAGCAGTGAGAGGAGCAGGAGCAGTGAGAGATGCAGTAAGAGATGCAGGAGCAGTGAGAGGAGCAGGAGCAGTGCAGTGAGAGGAGCAGTGAGAGATGCAGTGAGAGGAGCAGGAGCAGTGAGAGGAGCAGTGAGAGATGCAGTGAGAGGAGCAGTGAGAGGAGAAGGAGCAGTGAGAGGAGCAGTGAGATGAGCAGTGAGAGGAGCAGGAGCAGTGAGAGGAGCAGTGAGAGATGCAGTGAGAGGAGCAGGAGCAGTGAGAGGAGCAGTGAGAGATGCAGTGAGAGGAGCAGTGAGAGGAGCAGTGAGATGAGCAGTGAGAGGAGCAGGAGCAGTGAGAGGAGCAGTGAGAGATGCAGTGAGAGGAGCAGGAGCAGTGAGAGGAGCAGTGAGAGATGCAGTGAGAGGAGCAGTGAGAGGAGCAGTGAGATGAGCAGTGAGAGGAGCAGGAGCAGTGAGAGGAGCAGTGAGAGATGCAGTGAGAGATGTGTGAGAGGAGCAGTGAGCGATTGTTTTTATCCCCCCCCCTTTTTTTATCTGGTCTTTTTGCTGTTGTTGTTTTTTTGTTCAGAATGCTCTTATGTGTTTCATTGATATTTTGTTCACTGTAAGCAAAACTGTTGAACCTGTTCTGTTCTATCATACCGTGTTTCTACTGTGCCTCCTGCAGTAAACAGTAAAGGAAAAAAATAGCTTTTTACTGGAATGCTTTTGAATGTGAACATTACTGTACATTTGGACATACAGTTCCTAACCAAGAAATGCAGTTTTTGTAACGTCAACAATAGCCAATATTTTAAAACCTGGTGTACTTTGATTGACTGCATATACCTTGTGAGGTGAAAACAATTGTTATTCTTTGACAGAATAATTTAATATTGAGTCAGATTTCCAGTGTTTTGGTAAAGTTGGTGTGTGCAGAGAAAGATGTGTTCTATTTTGAAATGAAGATTTAGTATATATTTAACAAAATGTGTTTTTGAGAAGAAAATTATCCATTTGGCCAATTGTGTTTTGTAGGTGTGAGTCTGTGTTAAGAGTTTCTGAAAAAAGTAAAAAGTATCTGAAGTATGGCTAAGCGCTTGTTAGCGATTTAAAAAAACTGTAAATTCTGAAGCAAAGCTGTTAGGTTGTTTGCTATGTGACAAATTCACCCCAAAATGCAAATTTTCTGAGTGTGTCCTTACCCTCAGGCCGTCCAAGTCAAGTCAAGTCACCTTTATTTATATAGCACTTTAAACAAAATGCATTGCGTCAAAACAACTGAACAACATTCATTAGGAAAACAGTGTGTCAATAATGCAAAATGATAGTTAAAGGCAGTTCATCATTGAATTCAGTGATGTCATCTCTGTTCAGTTAAATAGTCTCTGTGCATTTATTTGCAATCAAGTCAATGATATCGCTGTATATGAAGTGACCCCAACTAAGCAAGCCAGAGGCGACAGCGGGAAGGAACAGAAAATCCATCGGTGACAGAATGGAGAAAAAAACTTTGGGAGAAACCAGGCTCAGTTGGGGGGCCAGTTCTCCTCTGACCAGACAACACCAGTAGTTCAATTCCAGGCTGCAGCAAAGTCAGATTGTGCAGAAGAATCATCTGTTTCCTGTGGTCTTGTCCCGGTGTTCCTCTGAGACAAGGTCTTTACAGGGGATCTGTATCTGGGGCTCTAGTTGTCCTGGTCTCCGCTGTCTTTCAGGGCAGTAGAGGTCCTTTCTAGGTGCTGATCCACCATCTGGTCTGGATACGTACTGGATCCGGGCGACTGCAGTGACCCTCTGATCTGGATAAAGACTGGATCTGGTGGCTAGAGTGACCTCAGAATAAGAGAGAAACAGACAAATATTAGTGTAGATGCCATTCTTCTAATGATGTAGCAAGTACATAGGGTGTTATGTGAAGTGTTTCCGGTTCCGGTTTACCTAATTAATGCAGCCTAAAAATCCTTTCACAGATTTGGATATTAATAGCATTTTAGTATGTTATGTGTAATCCAGGTTAAAGAGATGGGTCTTTAATCTAGATTTAAACTGCAAGAGTGTGTCTGCCTCCCGAACAACGTTAGGTAGGTTATTCCAGAGTTTAGGCGCCAAATAGGAAAAGGATCTGCTGCCCGCAGTTGATTTTGATATTCCAGGTATAATCAAATTGCCTGAATTTTGAGAACGCAGCGTACCTAGAGGATTATAATGCAAAAGGAGCTCATTCAAATACTGAGGTGCTAAACCATTCAGGGCTTTATAAGTAATAAGCAATATTTTAAAATCTATACGATGTTTGATAGGGAGCCAGTGCAGTGTTGACAGGACCGGGCTAATATGGTCATACTTCCTGGTTCTAGTAAGAACTCTTGCTGCTGCATTTTGTACTAGCTGTAGTTTCTTTACTAAGCGTGCAGAACAACCATCCAATAAAGCATTACAATAATCCAACCTTGAGGTCATAAATGCATGGATTAACATTTCTGCATTTGACATTGAGAGCATAGGCCGTAATTTAGATATATTTTTGAGATGGAAAAATTCAGTTTTACAAATGCTAGAAACGTTACTTTCTAACGAAAGATTGCGCTCAAATAGCACACCTAGGTTCCTAACTGATGACGAAGAATTGACAGAGCAACCATAAAGTCTTAGACAGTGTTCTAGGTTATTACAAGCAGAGTTTTTAGGTCCTATAATTAACACCTCTGTTTTTTTTTTCAGAATTTAGCAGTAAGAAATTACTCAACATTCAGTTTTTTATATTAACTATGCATTCCATTAGTTTTTCAAATTGGTGTGTTTCACCGGGCTGCGAAGGAATATAGAGTTGAGTATCATCAGCATAACAGTGAAAGCTAACACCATGTTTCCTGATGATATCTCCCAAGGGTAACATATAAAGCGTGAAGAGAAGCGGCCCTAGTACTGAGCCTTGAGGTACTCCATACTGCACTTGTGATCGATATGATACATCTTCATTCACTGCTACGAACTGATGGCGGTCATATAAGTACGATTTAAACCATGCTAATGCACTTCCATTGATGCCAACAAAGTGTTCAAGTCTATGCAAAATAATGTTGTGGTCAATTGTGTCAAACGCAGCACTAAGATTCAATAAAACTAATAGAGAGATACACCCATGGTCTGATATAAGAGCAGATCATTTGTAACTCTAAGGAGAGCAGTCTCAGTACTATGATACGGTCTAAATCCTGACTGGAAATCCTCACATATACCATTTTTCTCTAAGAAGGAATCTAATTGTGAGGATACTACCTTTTTTTCTTGGACAGAAAAGGGAGATTCGAGATTGGTCTATAATTAACTAGTTCTTTTGGGTCAAGTTGTGGTTTTTTGATGAGAGGCTTAATAACAGCCAGTTTGAAGGTTTTGGGGACATATCCTACTGACAATGAGGAATTAATAATAGTCAGAAGAGGACCTATGACTTCTGGAAGCACCTCTTTTAAGAGCTTAGATGGTATAGGGTCTAACATACATGTTGTAAGTTTAGATGATTTAACAAGTTTATACAATTCTTCCTCTCCTCTAGTAGAGAATGAGTGGAACTGTTCCTAAGGGGGTCTATAGTGCACTGTCTGATGTGATACTGTAGCTGACGGCTGAATGGTTGCAATTTTATCTCTAATAGTATTGGTTTTTAGAAGTAAAGTAGTTCATAAAGTCATTACTGCTGTGGTGTTGGGAAATGTCAACACTTGTTGAGGCTTTATTTTTCGTTAATTTAGCCACTGTATTGAATAAATACCTAGGGTCATGTTTGTTTTCTTCTAAAAGAAACTTTATTTAAAGTGCTAGAAAAGAGAAAGTCCATAGTTTCTGTTACATCATCAAGTTGTTCTGAGGTTTTGGATATGCTAAGGAATTTGGATACATCAGGAAGATAACTTAAAAAGCAGTCTTTTGTGGTAGATGTGATGTTTCTTCCATACTTGTAGCATGAAGTAGAATTTACGATTTTGGCTATATGAAGTTTGCACAGAACTAAATAATGATCTGAGATATCATCACTTGGCTGAATAATTTCAACACTATCAACATCAATTCCATGTGACAGTATTAAATCTAGAGTATGATTTCCACAATGAGTAGGTCCTGAAACCTGTTGTCTAACACCAATAGAGTTAACAATGTCTATAAATGCTGATTCCAATGCCTCTTTTTCAATATCAACATGGATATTAAAATCACCAAACTCTTTAATAAAGTCTGTATGGTGGCCTGTATAAAGTAGCCAGTACAAACATAACAGGGGATTTATCATTAACATTTGTTTCTCTGGATAATGTTATATGAAGCACCATTACTTCAAACGAGTTATACTTGAAGCCTGCCCTCTGAGAAATCCTGAAAACGTTGTTATAAATTGAAGCAGCTCCTCCCCCTTTGCCTTTTAGACGCGGCTCATGTTTATAACAGTAATCTTGGGGGTGGACTCATTTAAAATAATGTAATCATCAGGTTTTAGCCAGGTTCCTGTCAAACAGAGTACATCTATATTATGATCAGTGATCATATTATTTACAAAAAGTGTTTTCATAGAAAGGGATCTGATATTCAATAAGCCAAGCTTTATAATTTGTTTATCCATATTGCATCTGTTTTTATTTGTTGAACCTCAATTAAATTGTTAATCTTAACTTGGTTTGGACGTTTTTTGTATTTTCTAGTTCGTGGAACAGACACAGTCTCTATAGTGTGATATCTAGGTGAAAGAGTCTCTATGTGCTGAGAATTAACTGACCTCTGTGACGGGAGGCAGCTAGCAGACGGTCGGTTTAGCCAGTCTGTCTGCTTCCTGACCTGGGCCCCAGTTAGTCAAGTATAAACACTAAGACTATTTGCCATATTTCTAGACAGAAGAGTGGCGCCACCCCAGGAGGGATGAAGACCATCTCTTTTCAACAGGTCAGGTCTGCCCCAAAAGCTCGTCCAATTGTCTATATAACCTATGTTATTCTGTGGGCACCACTTAGACATCCAGCCATTGAGTGATGACAATCTGCTATGCATCTCGTCACCACGGTAAGCAGGGAGGGGACCAGAGCATATTACAGTGTCTGACATCGTGCTTGCAAGTTCACACACCTCTTTAATGTTATTTTTAGTGATCTCCGACTGGCGAAGTCGAACATCATTAGCGCCGGCATGAATAACAATCTTACTGTATTTACGTTTAGCATTAGCCAGCACTTTTAAATTTGCCAAGATGTCAGGCGCTCTAGCTCTCGGTAAACATTTGACTATGGTGCCTGGTGTCTCTATATTCACGTTCCATACAATAGAATCACCAATAACTAGAACACTTTCATCAGGTTTCTCAGTGGGTGCATCACTGAGTGGGGAGAACCTGTTTAATGTTTTGATCGGAACAGAAGAGCGGTGTTTTGACCCACGACTACGCTGCCTCACCGTCACCCAGTTGCCCTGCTGCAGGGGCTCTGTTTCCGGAACCAAACAATGTACAGGAATCCCTGAGCTAGACTCCTCCAAAGCCGTATCTAGTGCCCTAACATTCTTACTGTCCTCAATTAAAGTTTGGATGCGTGTCTCTAATTCTGAAATCTTCTCTGTCACCCTAAGTATTTCCCTGCATTTATCACATGTGAATCCCTCATCAGCGACAGAGATAGATAAACTTTACATGTGGCAAGAGGTGCAAATAACAATTGCAGGAGAAGCCATTACTCACAGTGCTTGATGAAATATTCTTACTGCGGTTGTTTGATGAAAAACGAGCTACGATTAGCTACAGAAGGTCAACAGGAAGTAGAGGAAACACCGTCCAACAGTGACACCAACCGGCTAAATATGTAGGATATAGAAGAGTTTCTTTCTTCGTCTGAACAGATTTGGAGAAATGTAGCATTTCATCAATTGCTCACCCATGCATCCTCTGCAGTGAATGGGTGCCGTCAGAATGAGAGTCCAAATAGCTGATAAAAACATCACAAGTAGTCCACACCACTCCAGTTCAGCAGTTAGCATATTGAGAAGTAAAAGGCTGCATGTTTGTAAGAAAACAAATCATTAACTTTTAACTGTTGCTTCTAGCGAAAATTTGACATCTATTTATCATCTCGATTTCTCCAGTGAAAAAGTCCTCTTGTCTGAATCAGGAGACAAATTTGTATAGATCAAGCACTGTTTACAAGTGAAAGCAGTCCAAAAGAGCTCTAAACAAATATTATGATGAATTTTGATGTGAGAGAAAACAGGAGATGGACTTTTATTTTTACTGGAGGAGGTGTTATTATGGATTATGGATTCATATTTAGCTTTTTGAAGTTAAAAACATCTTGATTTGTTTCTGACAAACACGCAGCTTTTTGCTTCATGAGACATCAATAAATGAACTGGATTTTTGTAGATTATTGTGATGTTTTTATACGCTGTTTGGACTCTCATTCTGGTGGCAACCATTCACTGCAGAGCATCCATTGTTGAGCAAGTGATGCAATACCACATTTTTTCAAATCTGATGAAGAAAAATCTTGGATGGCCTGAGGGTGAGGAAAATTTCAGCAACTACAGGTGCATTTCAATAAATTAGAATATCTAAGAAAAATTCATTTATTTCAGTAATAAAACTCAAATTCATGTATAATAAATTAAATTTGTGTATACTCGTGTATAATAAACAAATTCAATGCACACAGACTGAAGTAGTCTTTGGTTCTTTTAATTGTGATGATTTTGGCTCACATTTGACAAAAACTCACCAATTCACTCAATCTCAACAAATTAGAATAAAGTGACATGCTAAACAGCTAATCACCTTCAAAATTATCTCTCAGTTTGGTTCACTAGGCTACACAATCACTAGGCTACACAGACAGAATCTATGGGTTATTGTCAAGAGGAAGATGAGAAACAAGAGACCAAAAAATGCAGATGAGCTGAAGGCCACTGTCAAAGAAACCTGTCCTTCCAGACCACCTCAGCAGTGCCACAAACTGATCTCCTCCATGCCACGCGAATTGAGACAGTAACCAAATCAAAAGGAGTCCCTACCAAGTATTGAGTACATGTACAGTAAATTAACATACTTTCCAGAAGAGCAACAATTAACAATTTTATTGGTCTTATGAAGTATTGTAATTTTTTGAGATTGAGTGAATAGGTGGGTTTTTGTTAAATGTGAGCCAAAACCATCACAATTAAAAGAACCAAAGACTTAAACTACTTCAGTCTGTGTGCATTGAATTTATTTAATACACAAGTTTCTGCACTGTGTGCTTTCTTGGCCAGTACTGCATTGTTGTCAGTCCAGGAGAGTCCACTACAGTTGTGTCATCCAAAAGTATAATGAGGAGGTTGGAGTTGTGTGACGGTGTGAAGTCATGTGTCAGCAGAGTGCAGAGGATGGGGGCGGGGGGGCATGTGTTCAGTGTGATGGTGATGGATGTGTTGCTGCCGACCCGTACTGCCTGATGTCTTCCAGTCAGAATGTCCGAACAACGAACTGCTGAGCCCAGCTGGACAAGTTTGTGAATGAGTTGTTGATGGATGATTGTGTTGAATCCTGAGCTGAAGTCTGTGAACAGCACTTCATGAGAATAGGAGTAAGTGCAACTAGGTGGTAGTCATTAAAGCTGGATGGAGAAGGCTTCTTCGGGACCAGAATGATGGTGGTAGCTTTGAAGCATGTGGGGACAACAGTCTGACTTGAGTTCAGGTTCAAATACATGCCTAGGAATGTTGTCAGTGCCTGAAGCTTTGTGTGTGTTGATCCTGCTGAGGGATCTGAGGGGAAGTCGTGGCCTAGTGGTTAGAGAGTATGACTCCGAACCCTAAGGTTGTGGTTTCAACTCTTGGGCCTGCAATACCACGACGTAGGTGCCCTTGAGCAAGGCACCAAACCCAAATGGCTGCCCACTACTCCGGGTGTGTGTTCATTGTGTTTGTGTGTGTTCACTGCTGTGTGTGTGCAGTTTGGATGGGTGAATTCTGAGTATTGTCACCATACTTGGCTGCATGTCACGTCTCGTCACTTTCACTTTCATGCTGTCTGGGGACAGCATCATCACCTGGTCACCGGGAGGAGGTGGAGTCTTTTGTGCAGTGGTGCTGTTTTGTTCCTCCAAGCGAGTGAAGAAGTCATTCAGCAGGGAGATGGTGCTGTCACAGGTCCGTGGTGGGGGCTTGTAGTCTGTAATGGTCTTTATCACCTGCCACAGAGTGTCTCTGCTGTCACTGAATCAATGGCCTATCCTCTTGGAGCACTGTCTCTTAGCCTCTCTGATGCCGCAGTATAGGTTGACCCTAGCTGTCCTTAGGCCCACCTCATCTCCAGGTCTGAAGACAGCGTTCCGCATCATTCCGGAGTCTTTGTGTTTCTAAGCCCAAACTGCTTCTGCCACAGTTCAGTTACCATGGAAACTCTCCTGCAAATTCAAGGTGATAATAATGTTTCAGAATAATGATGGCCAACTAGAATAGTGCTAGTGGTTATGTTTCTATCGTTTTCTATTGGTTCACCACACAATAGTTACAGTAGCATTAGCATGTTCCCTACTGTAAATGGCTCAAATTAGTTAACATTTCTCTCTTGACAGGATGGCATAAACATTTCCAATACCAAAAATTAATTACTAACTGCCTGCTTCAGAGAATCAACATTAATGCTGTGGGAATGTGGGTGCAAACTATATTTTCAGTTGTAGCATGCTATTTTGTGCGTTTAAATGAATGAGCGACTGCAGGCCTCATTTTTCCATTTGCTCACAAACTTACAAGATCTGTGGTCATTCAGTAACACTTGGCTATCCTATCCTGGCTATACATGTGTGTAAAGGTGATTCACTGAACCATTGGAGTCAATTTGTGTCAGTAACTCTAAGCTTGGTTAACCTCTACAAACATTATAGTCAGGGGTGCACATAAGTGGTCCGCAGGTCCGCATGCGCGGGCAAAATAAAAAATTTGTTGTATAAATATGTTCTGACAGGTCATTTGCGTACCAACATGGTTGACAGCTGTAAATACACAATTACCATTTTAGATCAGAAATTGTACTAAATAAGTTTTATTTTCAACCTGAAAGCATACATCTAGGCTATGCAATGGCGTTTTCAAAGCACAATACAAAACTGTGACATGCATCCACTGACGCTCTTTAATCAACAGCAGCGCTAAATCCGGAAGCGCGTATATTTACTTGCCCGTAACCTGCCAAAATAAAAGCCTGCTGATTTTAAGTTTGAATATGATGAAAATGCTTTTATTCATTTTCAGACGCTTTTATTAAAAAAGCGACTTAAAATTGGGGAATACCTAAAGTCATTCTTCTTTAAGAGGCAAGTAGTAAGGCAAGGCAAGGCAAGTTTATTTATATAGCACGTTTCGTACACAATGGTAATGCAAAGTGCTTTACATAAAAGAAAGTAAAATAATCATGAAGAAAAATAATAACAAAATTAAAACAAGCAATTTTAAAACTTTTAAAATGATTAAAAAATGTACTTTAAAATGAATTTAAAAACAGAAAATGATTTTAAAAAACAACAAAAAAAAAACAGTGAAAATATAGTGCAATCAGTTCGGACATTCAATAAATGCACAGCTAAACAGATGGGTTTTGAGTCTAGGTTTAAATGTGACTAGTGTTTTAGCACATCTGATCTCTTCTGGAAGCTGATTCCAACTGCGGCGGCATAGTAACTAAAGGAGGACTCTCAATCACCCCTTGTTTTGTGTGAACCCTTGGTATTTCTAACTGACTTGATCCTAGTGATCTGAGTGGTCTGTTAGGTTTATATTCAGTGAACATATCTGCAATATATTTCGGTCCTAGGTCATTTAGTGACTTATATACGAGTAAAAGTACTTTAAAATCAATCCTAAATGTAACTGGAAGCCAGTGTAAGGAGCTAAGGACTGGTGGGATATGCTCAGATTTTCTGGTTCTAGTCGGAATCCTGGCAGCAGTGTTCTGGATGAGCTGCAGCTCTCTAATGGTCTTTTTGGGAAGGCCGGTGAGGAGCCCATTACAATAGTCCACCCTGCTGGTGATAAAGGCATGAACAAGTTTCTCCAAGTCTTGACTTGAAACAAAACATCTAATTCTTGCAATGTTTTTTAGATGATAGTATGCTGATTTAGTTACTGCTTTGACATGACTACTGAAACTGAGGTCTGTCTCCAGAATCACACCAAGATTCCTGACTTGATTTTTAGTTGTTTGACCCCTAGAGTCAAGGTATGCATTCACCTTGAACACTTCATCTTTGTTTCCAAATGCAATGACTTCAGTTTTTTCCTTATTTAACTGAAGATAGGCACATCCAACTATTAATTTCATCAATGCATTGGCAGAGGGAGTCAATGGGGCTGTAGTCATTTGGAGATAAGGCTAGGAAAATCTGGGTATCATCAGCATAGCTGTGATAGGCAATTTGGTTCTTTCTCATTATTTGACTTAGTGGAAGCATATACAGGCTGAACAAGAGCAGTGCAAGAATTGAGCCTTGTGGGACTCCGCATGTCATGGACGTCCACTTAGACTTATGCTCTCCTATACTCACATAATAGCCTCTCCCTTCTAAGTATGACCTGAACCATTTGAGTGCCATCCCAGAAAGCGCGACCAAGTTTTCCAGTCTCTCTAGTAGTATGTTATGATCGACAGCACTGAGATCTAGCAATACCAGCACTGATATTTTGCCAGAGTCACAATTTCAGCGAATATCATTTATTATCTTAATGAGTGCTGTCTCTGTGCTGTGATGCAGTCGGAAACCAGATTGAAAATTGTCCAGGTATCCATTTGAGTTTAAGTATTTGTTCATCTGATTAAAAACTACCTTTTCTATAATTGTCCCTATAAAAGGAAGATTAAATATTGGTCTGAAATTGCTCAAAATTGTGTTATCAAGATTTGTATTTTTCAGGAGGAGCTTTACAGCTGCAATTTTTAGAGAGTTTGGAAATGACCCAGAAAGAAGTGAGGCATTCACCACTTCTAAGAGATCTGCTTTTAAGCAGTCAAGCACATTTTTTGAAATCAACAGAGTCTGCAGAAATGCTTGGTGTTAAAGATATAGCCTCCATAAATAGTACACTTGTGTTCTCGTTTATGCATCTCCTTCTGACAGAGACAGATCTAAGTTTCAGTGGTAGCAGAGATCAGTATATCAAAGAAAATACAGAAGTGATCAGATAGTGCTACGTCCTTAGTAACAATGGATGAAATGTTTAGACCTCTACTGATGATTAGATCTAGAGTGTTTCCACCTTTGTGTGTGGGTCCATGCACATGCTGAATCAGGTCAAAAGTGTTTAGAACCGTTATCATTTCTTTTGTAGTTTTGTTTTCTGCATTATCTATGTGAATATTAAAATTCCCTGCAATTGCAAAACAGTCAAACTCTGAGGAAATTATTGATAACATTTCTGTAGAGTGTTTTGGAGGCCTGTAAATAACAATAAACAGAATGCGTGGAGCACCTTTCAGCACAATCCCTAGATATTCAAAAGACAATTACTGACCAAATGACACTTGTTTTTATTGATAGACATCTTTAAATATAGCAGCTACACCCCCACCTCTCCTAACAGTCCTGCAAACACTCATGTAAGTGAAGTAAGGAGGGGCTGCTTCATTTAGGATTGTTGCATTGCAGCTGTCTTCAAGCCATGTTTCATTTAGAAACATAAAATCCAGATTGATTTATTTTTTAGTGAGCGAATGTTTAAAAGTGCTAACTTGATGACAGTGCTTTGTGTCTTTACATCAATCTTAGTTTGATGCATAATAGGCCGCAGATTAGATGAGTTTGCCCTTCGGCTTGAGAAGGCCTTAGACTTTCTATCACGTGATAAAACTGAAATAGAGAAAGCTACAGGCACACTGGGTTCCTGCTTGTTCTGTAAACATTTGTGAATGTTGGTGCTATTATAGCGATACCCAACACATATCACTGAAAGCTGCTATCAGTTGTTTTTGGTTCACCTTCAGCAGATAGAGGGTTTGGGCCCTGGCGTTGTGGCAGCGGTCGGAGAGCTCTCATAGGAACAGGGCCCACAGTCTTTGGTGGTTGGGGGCCCGCCTTTTTTTAGTTGATATCTGCGGTCTAGCAGTGAATGAGTGAGAGAGTTTAGTCCCAGCATACACCAATTCCTCCATTTTCTGTGAGAAGCACAGAAGTGGAGATGCTGGAGAGAGTGATAATGTGTCTTGTGAGATGGGCTGTGTCTCTGGTGTTTCCGGTGGCTGTGATGTGTTGTCCTGGCTTCCCTGGCTGTTTTCCAGTAAGTCGTCCTTGGGTGGTGAATCTTGTAGCTGTTTTGATACATCACAGTCAGTCTGTGAGGAGCTCTGTGGGCAGGGCTCAGCAGGGATAGTGTCTATCAGCAGTGTTTGTTTTGGCTGCATGGTGTTATCAGTGTCCTTGTGGGATATGGCAACCACATGATGACTCGGTGTGTGCTGAATGGATTGACACACTCTGCTGAAGGATGACGAAGGGAGAAGTAGATATTGTCCTTAAGCACTCTAGCACCAAGTTTGTTTGGGTGGAGGCCATCCGGTTTAAACAGTTGTCTATGGCCCCAGAAAAGATTGAAGTTGTCAATGAAATTCACTCCTTTTTTACTGCAAGATCTTTGTAGCCATGTGTTCAGCCCAAGCATCTTTGAAAACATATTTGTTCCCCTTGCTGGGAGTGGTCCACTGATGAACGACTGAACTTTGAGTCTTCGAAGTGTTCCAAAGAGTTCACTGAAGTCCTTCTTAAGCAGTTCTGACTGCTCTTTCCGAATATCATTCTTTCCCACATGGATGATGATTTGATTTGCAGTCTTGAGCTTCATCAGAATGTTCTGAAGTTCCTTGTTCACATCAGAGACCGTTGCTTGAGGAAGGCAGCATGTTAGTCCTGCTACGGATGTTTCTGATAACAGCGTCACCCACTATCAGAGTCCTTGGCTCGGCTGCGCTCTGAGCTGAATACCGCTGTCTACTCGTCCTTGAGCGCCTGTTAGTAGCGATGTTAGCTGCTGGCTGATCCGGTCCATGTTTAATCACATTTGGGGATTCCTCACCCACATTCATTAATGCTTCAAATCTGTTCTCCAGATGTATAGGGGGTGGTAGAATACCAGTATTTACAAGCCTTGTCATAGTCGAATCTGGGGTAGAGGAAGCTATGGCAGCAATACGAGAAACTCGTGACAATCTGATGTCTTGTGTTCCTTTGGGACTTGCTTCCTGTTTGTGCCATCGATTAGTTTGGCGATCAGTTTCGGCTTGTTCGGCAGTTTCGGGTCCATGACTACAGTCTGCTGAGTGTTTTCCGTCTGTTTTGGAAGTCCAGAAAGTACCTTTGTTTCAAGAATCACAATCCTTTGTAGAAGTTTGCAGCAGTTCATGCAACAAGTAGATCCAACATGAGGCATTTTCTCTCTCTTCTGTTTGAATGTAGGCAGTTGTTTTTCTGTCTCTGGAATTTAAGCTGCTGGCAGTGGCAGACAAAGTCTTCTTTTTTGTAGTATTATTCCTGTCCCAATGTTTTTAGTTTTAGCGTTTGTGCCCAAAAATCTGTTGTTTGAGCACTGTGCTGATCTGCTGAAGTAAAAATCTTAGAAAAATCAGAGAAAAGTACAGAAATAAGAAGCAAAGCACAGAGCAGTAAGCTAGAACGTCCGAACGGTAGTAAAGCCGGAAGCAGATTTTGTAGTAAATATTAGTATTTTATTTTTAAATTTACTATAAAATAAATGTATTTGTATTTAATACTATGACTGCCTTTTATTTTTAATAATATTATCACACACTGTTATTTAGTTTATTTACTATTATTATTATTATTTTTTTAAACGAAATAAATAATGTGCATTAATATTATAACTTCATTAGTTCATTTTTTATAGTTTATTTAATGGGTCACGCTATATGTATATACAGCATGAGGACCAAACCAAATTTCCAGATTCTCTTATGAGAACCAGGCCGAAAAAATTATGTGCACCCCTGATTATAGTTTTATCCTTGACAGTCAGAGACACAAACTCTTTTGGTAACAGACAATGAGGTCAATACGGCACAAGACAAAATTGTCATCCATGAGCATTTATTTGATCAGAAATATAGTAAAAATTGTGAAATATTATTTACAATTAAATATTTTTTTTTATTTAATTTATTCCTGTGATCAAATCTGAAATTTCAGCATCATTACTCCAGTCCTTAGTGTCACATAATCCTTCAGAAATCATTCTAATGTTCTGATTTGCTAACATTCTAACATTTATAATTATTTTTGTTGAAAACAGTTTCATATTTGTGTGGAAAAAAATGTTTAATGTGGAGGGAAAAAAATAAAAATCTTACTGGTCCCAAACATTTGACCAAAAGTGTATATTAGATACATATTATACCTATTTTGCATTAAAATGTACATTAAACCTAAGAAAAACCCAAGTAAAGGAATACATCTTGACAGATATTTTAAGCACAGAATACAAATAATGACTACTCACACTAAAAAGTTACACTCATGTGTTTAATAATATTTAATGTATGAATAAATAATGTTTTATTTATCAGGATGGTAGATCAGCATTACACATCGCTGCAGCTCACTCCAAAGAAGAGATTGTCAAACTACTGGCCAGTAAAACTGATCCCAATTTACCAGCAGGGGTAAGATGTTCAGTTTACTTTTATTTTCACTCAATCACATTCAGCTCATTCTGAGATGTGTTTTTGTGTAGTGAAAAAAACGAACAAACTGGGACAAATGTTTCAAATAGTTACATTTTTACATGCATAAATTATTTAATTGCATTAAACATTTAACTAAAAGTTAGTCAAATGTCTGCTTCGTGGCCTTTAGGCACACATTTCTTAGGGTTGCACATTTTTAATAATGTAAATCACATTATATTATGGTTAAACAGTCTTTCAATGTGATTATTCATGGACCTCTGAATGCATGACCATGACCAATATCAATAGGTCTCAAAAAACATTTCCTTTTTGTACAGGAAATGGGCTTGACTATTGAGTTATGTAAACAGTCTTCAATTGAGAAACATTTCCTAAGAATTACCACTTGAGTTTATCTTACTGAATAAATTTCCCAAGAATTTATCACAATTGTCCAGTTGTTTCCACATGTAGAAAAACATTTACAACAGTTAAAACATTTTTGTTTAAATATCATGAGGTTAACATTGTACTCGATTTGTGTCAAAGAACACCTCAGTATTAAATGTCCAAAAACAAATCACACATTGATTTTTTTTATATATAGTATTTAATGCTCACACTGATTTAACTGAATTCCCATTCATGTTTAGCCCAATGATCAGTTGCCCCTGCACTACGCAGTGTCTCGACCGGCCGGAGGTCTCAGAGTCACGCAAACGCTGCTCCAGTTCAGCAGCAAAGATGCGCGTCTTACACCAGACAAGGTACAAAAGCACTGATCTCCCTCATTGATTCATATATGAGAAAAAATGCCCTCCAGAAGCTTGCATTCTGCAAGTGAACGGTGCATTGTAGTGCCATCCCAAAGAGGCACAAAATCCTGCTGGTGGATTGACCTGCCCAACTTGATCCGAGCACCTGAGTCTTTAACCATCTTCAAGAAACAGCTGAAGACACATCTCACCCATCTACAATTGACCCCCTAAAACTAACACTCTCTATTCTATTTCTGCTCTAACATATAAATACACACACACACACACACACACACACACACACACACACACACATATACATATATACAGCAAGAAGAAACACCATTATGAATAAGTACTAGATTATCTTCACTACGAGATCAAATGTTCCTTGTCGTTCTCCTCTCTGTCCAGGACGGCTGCCTTCCACTGCTGCTGGCTGTTGAAGCGGGGAATGTTTTGATTGTTCGAGAACTCCTCTCCAACCAATCAGAGCCACAGCTCAGAGCCGTGAAGGCGGTAAGCATCACATGACATTCCAAACAAGGATGCAATCAAGTTTTTTTTTGTTTTTGTTTTTTTGCTATTTAAGTCAAATGAGTAACAGTAATGCAAAGCGCCTTTTCAAATTATTTCCATATTCCATTTATGAAGTTAGCAAACAACGTTCTCGGTTGTCATAAGGAGTAATGAGATAAAAAGCTCTGAATGCAATGATTTAGCTGGTTTTAATTGTTATCAGTGGACATTTAGAATTAACACTCATTTGTTACTAACAAAGCTCTTTAGTCCTTAAATAGGTCAGTTCACTTTTTCTTTGTTTAGATCTTTTAAGCTATTCAAAAGTTTATTAAAATTGAGTTCACATGGAAAATGGTTCAGATTGGTGACATGACATGTGGTCAAGTATGGTGTCCTATACTCAGAATGTGTGCTCTGCATTTATTCCATCCAAGTGCACACACACAGCAGTCAGTAGTGAACAAATAAGCACACACACATAGTCACACTTCCGCATGGCGAGTAACAAGGAGAACAGGAGTGCATGAACAACAATAGTCTTTTAATCCAAAATATCCAGGAAATAAAACTTGGCAGATGCAAACACAGGAAACACTGGGGTTGACTGACGTTCAATCTCCAACAAACACAAACTGAAAGGGCTGGGGCTTTTAAACACAGGATAATGGGCAGGAATGAGGAAAATTAGCAAAAAGGGGAACACAGATGCATGGAATGACGAGTTAACCATCTAGGGTCTAAGGGGGTTTTGGGAGCCTGGAGAAGATTTATCATGCCCTGATATTTGTGCTTTTTTCAGTTGATTATAAACATCTAAATGGCTAAAGTCTCTCACTGTAATCAGCACAGATTGGACTATAATAATATGAGAACAGCATGTATGCACATGATTGTGTTTTTGAGAAAACAAAGTTTATGAGTGGTTAGTGAAAATCTAAAAATGTTAAATCACTTGAATAAAGCAATAAAACACATACAGAATACTGGTTCCCGGGACTTTTGAGAACTGGAGCTTGTAGCCTAGAATTTGTCTTTCTAAATTATGTGAAAATCAGCTTCTTTACTCACTCACAATATATTGATTAAAATTTTCTAAGAAACTTTTTGTGTAGAAAGGGTCTATGCAAGAGGGCTTGAACTATCAGCCAGAGCCGGACAGTAACAGAGTACATTTACTTGAGTACAGTACTTAAGTACAATTTTGAGGGTAGGAGTCATGGTGGAGCCGACAGGTCAACAGGCCGAGGTGGAGTCCAGGCCTCGGAGGTGGAGTCATGGGAGTGAACAGAGGGGCTACCAGATGACAGGGGTGGAGGAGGCTGGAGTGGGTGGGAGCAGCCACTGGAGGGTACTTTCTAGCAGGACTGGACGAGGGAACCTAGGACGAAGGAGGGCTGGACAGAACCAGCGGAGACGACAGAGAACGGAGAGTGGGCTGTTCGATCTCCAGATCAGACACTTAGTCTATGATATTCCCCTCCTTGTTTCGGCACTTTCGCCCTACCATACTCAGCTCAGACACAGTGCAGGGGCGGAACTCCTCTTCGCACTCACACCATCAGTGGCTTTCTCCCTAGTGGCAGGCAGTGTTGCCGGCTCACACACCTTGACTGAGATCAAGGCCTCCGGCTCCGCGGCAATCCTCAGCAATGTCGCTCTCTCTAGTGATGGCTCGTCGGTTGTGGTGGGCCCTGGCTCTCCATCAGCGGTTTGGGTCGGGAGTGGCATTGGTGATTAACTCCTGGGAACCAGCGGGGAATGGAGATCCATTTCTCGCCAGTGTCCATTCCACAAAGGCGTTGAATTCCGCTCGAGGACCATCTTCAGACGACGGTGCTTTGTGTCGTCTGGATAGTTGATGAGATGGGCCATAGCCAGAAATAGTCTGGTATGACCCTCGAGTGATTTTTTTCCCTGCTCCAGCAGGAGGAGGTTGTATTCAGGGTGAAGGAGGGGGTCCGTAGGACACAACGGAAAGAAAAACACTGGGAGAACAACAGAAACCAGACAGGGGAAACACGCAATAAACAGTTTCGTTCAGAGATTCTGTCACACTTCTCTATGGTGAAGAATGAGGAGAACAGGAGTACACAAACAACAATAGTCTTTTAATCCAAAATATCCATGAAGTAATACTTGGCAGACAGGAAACACAGGGACTGATGTTCAATCTCCAACAAACACAAACTGAAAGGACAGGGGTTTTTAAGTTTTCAAATCCCAGCTAAGATGTCTTTGACGTTGTCTGTGGTTCAGCAAACTCCTTGACACGTCGGTGTGTGGTGGCTCTTGATGCCTTAGCCCCAGTCTCAGTCCATTGCTTGTGAAGTTCACTCAAATTCTTGAATCAATTTAGCGTGACAGTCCTCATAAAGCTGTGTTTCTCTCGGTTGATTATGCATCTTTTTCTTCCACACTTTTTCGTTACACTCAACTTTCTGTTAACATGCTTGGATACAGCACTCTGGTGTACAGACAGCTTTTTTGGCAATGAATGTTTGTGTCTCACCCTCCTTGTGAAAGGTGTCAAATGATTGTCTTCTGTACAACTGTCAGATCAGCAGTCTTCCCCATGATTGTGTAGCCTAGTGAACCAAACTGAGAAACCATTTTTGAAGGCTCAGGAAATCTTTGCAGGTGTTTTGTGTTGATTAGCTGATTGGCATGTCACCATATTCTAATTAGATGAGATATTGAATTGGTGGGTTTTTGTTATATGTGAGTCAAAATCATCACAATTAAAAGAACCAAAGACTTAAACAACTTCAGTCTGTGTGCAATGAATATATTTAATACACGATTTTCACAATTTTCTGAAATAACTTTTCCACAACATTCTAATTTATTGAGATGCACCTGTATCTGGTTTGCATTCTGATGGTTGAGTTATGTTTCCAGGCAAATGGCGACACGGCACTTCACATCTGTTGCAGACAGAAAGATGTTGAGATGGCCAAAGTCCTGGTGGAGTTTGGGGCGAATCCGGACTCTCAGAATGTAAGAACCTCTCTCTCTCTCTCTCTTTCTCTCTCTCACACACACACACACAAAATTTTATTTAAAGGGACATAAACATTATAGATGCTGTTAAATACATATACAAAATCATGAACCAGTGGCATGCAATAGGTCTTCACTATATTGAGCATATTGCTTAGTTGGTATGGGTATAAATGACAATGTCTTTGCCATATATGTCGGCTGCCTATGATAGAGAAAGAGAACAAAGCACAGTACTTTGTTAGCCATTTAGCCCTCTTTCTGGGAATCCCAAGTTACTGAAGCCCTCTTACAACCAACTTGTGTGTGTCCTAAGCTGTCAAATATAAAAACAAGTAACCTATAACCTATGTCTGAAATGGTATTTAAGAGTTTTTGACATTTAAAGACTTAGTCATAAAAGTTTCCCCCTATTTGCAGCAATTTTAGTGCTTCAATTTAATAAATGAATATTAGAAATGTTGCCTTTGCAACTAAGTAAAATAGGATTTTCATGTTATATTTATATATTATTTCACTCATTTCAAATGTGATTCTACCCAGAGAAAAAAATATAATTGCTTAGATGCTGCACTTTCATAGTTCAGGAGACTAATAACTTTCATATTTTAGACATTACCTCAGATACTCTGATCTTCTGAGACATACAATAGACACATTATCATACAGACATCTGTTCCCACCTCTCAGTGAGCGAAAATGTGGGAAAACACCTCTCACATATGCACTGGTTCCTCCTCATCCTCTTCCTTCCCCTCACCCTTTCCTTGACCCAGCTCACTCAGAATGGTCAGTGGCAGAATATAATGTTCTACATGAATGCAAGTAATATTTACAGTCATGTTTGGAGTCATTTGAATTGTCTCAGGGTGACCGGTACAATGGTCTCAATTGTACAAGAAGTAGACTAAAAGGTGATAAAGATCCTAAGATGAATTTTGCCCGCTGTAGAGGGTGTGCCATTTCCCAGTCTCAAGTGGTGATAACTCTACATGATTAATGCAACTTCCAATTGTTAATTCCTGTTTCTATCTCAGGGGATTTTTGTCTTTGTTTAAGGTACTAAAGGAAATGTTGCAAGAGGATCAGGGCCTTCTGTAGCAAGAATGATCCCACAGTTTGAAATGTGTCAATGCTATGTATTTTATATATATTATATAAATATATATATATATATATATATATATATATATATATATATATATATATATATATATATATATATATATATATATATATATATATATATATATATATTATAAAAGCTGGTTATGCATCTTACTCTTAAATTCATTTTTGAGAATTTGATGTCTTGTATTGATTTGATATCTTTGAATTGGCTATGTAATCAGCATAATACATATTTACCTGACTGTTAATAAATTGTTACATTTGATTCTATTTTGTTTTACTCTGTAATTATTGACTCTGGTATATTACACTGACATGGGTTATGTTCTTATGAGTCACCCTTTCCTTGTAATACCTGTGTCATACACATGTCATTATACAGAGTTGTGTCCTGATATGTCACAAAAACAAGAACACACACACACACACGCACATGCACATGCACACGCACACACACACACACAGACACACACACACAAACACACAGAGGCTGAGATTATTTGCAACATGGAGACCAATAGGGAGAAACTGAGTTTTGCAAATTCACAGGACATTTGAGTCAATATTGTTCTGCTGTTTGAAACACAAATATTGTGTTTCCAATTCTGTTTGATTTCTCTAACTGGAATGGACAGAGTGAGCAAATTACCCAGCATGCCTTGTTTGTTGACAGAATGAATGGCAGACTCCTCTGCACATCGCCGCTCTGGAAGGAGACGAGAACATGCTGAAGTTTTTATACCATTGCAAGTCCAGTCCCAACATCTTAGACAAGGTGAGACAGAATACACAAAGAGAGGAAACATGCACGAGAAACAAGTATTTTTGAACAGTTGATTCAATTATAAAGATTGTCCGTTTATCTACAAGATTCCCAAATGTTTTTATCAGTTGAAGCCTTTGATGTGTATATTAATATTGTATAATACTATATACAGCTCTGGAAACAAAGTTTCTCTGGATTTACTAGAAGAGAGTTTGAGTAAAATGTTTATTTTTGTTTTATTCTATAAATGACTGATAACACTTTTCCAAATTTCCAAATAAAAATTATGTCTTTTAGAGCATTTTTAATTGCATAAATGACAGCTGGTCAAAATAACAAATGTTTTCATTTACTGTGATTGAAAAAAATCTAGATTTCTTAACTCTTCTGAAGTTAAATCATTGGTAAACGTGTGTGGAAATATGGCATGTTTTTTTGTTATTTTGACCAAGAATGCTCTAAATGACAACATTTTAGTTTCAGGTTTTGAAGAGAGGTCATCAGTAGTGTACAGAATAAAACAAATTTCACTCAAACACATAATTATAAATTGTTAATCCAGAGAAACTGAGAATTGTCAAGTGGTATTTTACTTTTTTGTCAGAGCTGTATGTAAATTTCTCTCTCCTTTTTTTAAATTATTGTTTTTATATCTAAATACATTCAAATTGCCTTCAGGAAATTAAATAAAAGCAAACAAAATATTTCAATAATTTAACAATCTGCATGTTCACGGTTCACTGATCTCACATAACATGCAGGTAAGCATATCAAATATTTAATATTTTTCAGTAAGTGTTATTTATTTAGAAATTACATTTTTTTAATCTTAATTTTATAGTAGCATTTTATTTTTATTTAAAAATATAATTTTATTTTATGTTAATTATCAATGTTGTATTATTTTTTATAACATTTTGTGAGTTTTATTTTTAGTTATTGTTTTTATGATTTTATTAATTTTCAGTTTTTTTTACAAGTATTCATTTTAATTTTAAATTTTTATGATTTAATAAATTTTCAGTACGTTTTTATTTCTATTATTTTATTTACATTATTGTTATGCAATGTTTTCAGTAAGTGTATTATAAAAAAAATGTTTAGAATTTTGTAATTTTTAAAGTATTTGTATGATTGAATTCATTTTCACAAAGCATTTTATTGTTTTTTAATTTTATTGCACTTTTGTTGATTTGACTTAAAAAATTATTAGTTTGTTTCATGTCTCTCTTTCTCTTCTGTTTCAGATGGACAGAACACCTCTGCTCATCGCCGCAGAGCGGGGACACACCAGCGCAGTCGAGATCCTCACTGAAAGGTTCAAGTCATCTGTGTTAGCAAGAACAAAGGTGATCCACTTTGCTTTAAGGGATCAAAAAGAAATTCTCAATTAAGTATAAACTTCATCAACTGAACCTTAAAAATACTTAAGAAAAACAGACTCAAATGAGCTCTCCTTCAATAAGTGTATTGAGGTATAAAATGAGTGAGGAGCAGCTCAGATCATTTGATATAAAAGATCTGCATACTTGTTGTGTGCAAATTTAAGAAACCGTTTAGAAGTTGCTGTGAAACTCTGGAGGAGACACGTGATATAACTGGGGTCTGTTTCTCAGGAGATTTTCAGCAAACATTTACATTTGTTTTCAACTGAATATCATTGCTGTTTAGAATAAAAGCAATAATGTTCTGGAGGGCACATGAGATTTAACCAGTGAGTTTAGGTATTTTGGTGGCGTGCCAGTGGTCGTCTTGTAGGCTAGCATCAGTACCTTGAATTTGATGCGAGCGGCTACTCGTAGCCAGTGTAACTTGATGAGGAGAGGAGTAACGTGAGCTTTTTTTGGCTCATTGAAGACAACCCTCTTTGCTGCATTCTGGATCATTTGCAGAGGCTTGACAGTACATGCAGGAAGGCCACCAGGAGAGCATTACAATAGTCCAGTCTGGAGAGAACAAGAGCTTGGACAAGATGTTGGGTGGCTCACTCTGACAGGAAGGGTCTAATCTTCCTAATGTTGTATTAGGCAAATCTGCAGGACCGGGTCGTTGTAGCAATGTGGTCTGTGAAGCTTAAATAATGATCCATCACAACTCCTAGGTTTTGGTTGTCATAGAAGGAGTAATGGTTGATGAACCCAGCTTTATAGAGAAGTTGTGATGAAGCAATGGGTTAGCTGGAATCACCAGGAGGTCTGTCTTCGTAAGGTTAAGCTGAAGGTGATGGTCATTCATCCAGCTAGAAATGTCGCTCAGACAGGCTGAAATGCGAGCAGCTACCGTCGGGTCATCAGGCTGGAATGAGAAGTAGAGTTGGGTGTCATCAGCGTAGCAGTGATAAGAAAAGCCATGCTTCTGAATGACAGATCCTAACGACGTCATGTAGATGGAGAAAAGAAGTGGTCCAAGTACTGAGCCTTGAGGAATCCCAGTAGCAAGGTGGTGTGACTTTGAAACATCACCCCTCCAAGACAAAATGAAGGATCTGTCAGAGAGGTAGGACTTAACCCACAGGAGAGCAGTTCCAGATATGCCCATCTTTCTGAGGGTGGACAGGAGAATCTGGTGATTAACAGTGTCAAAAGCAGCAGACAGGTCCAGTAAGATGCGTACTGATGATTTTGAAGATGCTCTTGATAGCCGCAGGGCTTCAGTAACTGAGAGCAGGGCAGTCTCAGTTGTGTGGCCACTTTTGAAGCCAGATTGGTTGCTGTCCAGGAGGTTGTTCTGTACAAGGAACATAGAAAGCCGGTTGAACACAGCTCGCTCAAGTGTCTTTGCAATGAATGGAAGAAGGGATACCGGTCTGTAGTTTTCAAGAAGCACTGGATTTAGAGATGGTTTCTTAAGCAGTGGGCTTACCGGAGCCTGCTTGAATGCTAAGGGAAATGTTCCAGAGTGAAGAGAGGAGTTGATAATGTGAGTAAGCGAAGGTAAGACTGAAGAAGAGATTGCTTGAAGGAGGTGGGTGGGGATCGGATCAAGTGGACAAGTAGTAGGATGATTGGACAGGAGAAGTTTAGAAACATCCATCTCTGAGAGTGGGGAGAAGGAGGATAAAGAGTGTGCATCGGTCATTGTGAAGTTGTCCTCAGTCTGCAGTGTGGAGAATTGGTCACTGATGGTTCTTGTCTTATTTGTGAAGAAAACTGCAAAGTCGTCGATGAAGGAGGTGGTGGAGGCGGATTAAGAAGAGAAGAGAACGTTTTGAAGAGTGTCCGAGCATCACAACAGCTGTTAATTTTGTTGTGGTGGTAGGATGTTTTAGCCGTGAAGACATTTGCATAGAAGGAAGAGAGGAGAGACTGATACACACTGAGGTCGGTAGAGTTTCTTGATTTATACCATTTCCTCTCTGCAACCCTGAGTTTAGAGCGATGTTCACGGAGAACCTCGGACAGCCAGGGGGCAGATGGGGCGGTGCATGCTGGTCTAGACAACAGTGGGCAAAAGTTGTCCAAGCAAGATGTTAAAGTGGAGCAAAGAATGGCTGTAGCACTGTTCGTGTCCAGAGCTGAAAACTGAGCGAGTGCTGGAAGCAAGGAAGAAACCACAGAAGATAAGCGAGATCGAGAGAGTGAGCGTAGGTTCCGTCAAAAGGTGACCTGCGTTGGAGTTTGTGCTGCTTCAGGAGTAAGTGCTAGGTTAGCAGTAATGAGGAAGTGGTCTGAGGTGTGAGGTGGAGCAACTGAAGGGTTTTCCACAGAGCAACAGCATGTGTAGATGAGGTCCAGTTGGTTTGTATGATTTGTGAGTCACTGTAGTAGACACTCGCTTGAGATCAAATGAGGTGAGCAGAGTTTTGAAGTCAGCAGCCTGGGGTTTATCTAGGTGGATGTTGAAGTCACCAATCAGTACCAGAGGAGTACCATCTTCAGGAAAGTTTGATAGCAGCTTTTAACAGGGTGGGTTACAGTAATGGCATGTGATTCAAATGAACCATTACCTGTAGGTGATGGCTGAAGATCAAATTTCCATTCTTTTGATATAAGGAGACCAGTACCTCCACCACTCCCAGTGGTACGAGGAGTGAAGGAACAAGTGATATTAGTGGAGAGGGCTGCGGGAGTGATAGTGTCTTCAGGTTTGATCCAAGTCTCAGTCAGTGCCATGAGGTTGAGACTGGAATGAGTAGCAATAGAAGAAATTAAGTCTGCTTTGTTAACAGCAGACTGCCAGTTCCAGAGACCAACTGGAATAGAGAGTGTAGTAGTAGAGGTCAGAGGGACAGGCCGTAGGTTTGTCAGACAGGCCGTCCCGCAATGTACATAGCCTGCTCTCCGAGTGTTAGTAGTGATAGTAGAAATCTGAAAGCACATAGTGACTACAAGTGTAAGAAATAAGTATTTGAGAACAAGCTATACAAAAAGTAAAGAAGGAGGAGAAAATAAATACTCAAGTGCCTTGATATAGTGCCTATATATATATATATATATATATATATATATATATATATATATATATATATATATATATATATATATATATATATATATATATATATATATATATATATGGTAACACTTTAGAATAAGGTTCCATTAGTTAATGTTAGTTAACTACTTTCGTTAACATGAACTAAGCAAGAACAATCCTTCTACAGCATTTATAAGTCTTAGTTCATGTTAATTTCAACATTTACTAATGCATTATTCAAATCAAAAGTTGTGCTTGTTAACATTAGTTAATGCACTGTGAATTACCATGAACTAACAATGAATAACTGTATTTTCATTAACTAACATTAATGAAGATGAATAAATACAGTAATAAATGTATTATTCATTGTTTGTTCATGTTAATTAATACATTAACTAACATTAACTAATGGAACCTTATTCTAAAGTGTTTCCATATATATATATATATATATATATATATAATTTTTTTTTTTTTTTGGAACACACAAATGTTATATCAGTGTGTTGTAATCTGTGAAGATGTTTCTAATGAATCTCTCACGGATGGTCCCATACAGGATGGCAACACACTTTTGCATATCGCATCTCAGTGTGGTCACCCTGCAACTGCTCTCACAATACTGAAGAAAGGCGTCTTGCTGCACATGCCCAACAAGGTACTGGACACATTCATCTATTTTAGTTGACTGATTTTCTCAAGCTTGAATGCTTGGACCCAGTTCTTCAAAATAATTCAAAATCAAATTGGCTTAAATCTTAACAATTGTTTGTGCAAAAGATGAGAAAGGTTTCTAAAATTGAATATCGATTTAGATCACATAGCTTTTGATTCTGGATCAAACATTTAGAATTTGTTGTTCAAAGCGTTTTAATAAAGTTAAAATAAGAAAACAGATTATTAGATTATGAAAATATGATTGCAGTCCTTCTGCTTCAATATTCATTTTTAATTCAGTGTTACTTGCAATTTCTTTGTAATTATTTGTAAATTTACTGGCTTGAGTTCCCGACTGAAAAAAAAAAATAGTTTCAAGGTAAATTCTACAGTTGTGGTCTTAATTTTTACATACACTTTGCAGTATCTGCAAAATGCATATGTAAACTTTTGAACGGGGGTCCTTTTTATAAATTTAACTATTGTTTTCTCTTGTGGACTACAGGTGCTTCTCAATAAATTAGAATGTCAAGGAAAAGTTCATTTATTTCAGTAATTCAACTCAAATTTTGAAACTCTTGTATTAAATAAATTCAATGCACATAGACTAAAGTAGTCTAAGTCTTTGGTTTTTTTAATTGTAATGATTTTGGCTCACATTTAACAAAAACCCACCAATTCATGATCTCAACAAATTAGAATATGATGACATGCCAATCAGCTAATCAACTCAAAACACCTGCAAAGTTTTTCTGAACCCTCAAAAAGGTCTCTGACAATCATTGACAACCTTCACAAGGATTGTAAGTCACAAAAAGTAATTTGCCAGTAAGCTGGCTGTTCACAGAGTGCTGTATCCAAGCATGTTAACATGAAGTTGAGTGGAAGGAAAAAGTGTGGAAAAAGTGGAAAAAGTGAATTTGTGGGGGTTTGTTTCACAATTTGAGTTGAATTACTGAAATAAATGAACTTATCCTCGACATTTTAATTAACTGAGAAGCACCTGTATATGTAAATGTCTTATATGTGAAATATCTTATTTAGGTCAGTACAAAATAATACTTGTCATGCTACGATGCTTACAAACAAACGATGAAGAAGAAGAGTGATGGAATGGTTGATACCTTGGCTCCGATGCAGCTTTTGAAGCACTATTGTATCACACACTGTGCCAATGCTTGTATCGAAATGACAACATCACATGATAGATGATGTTTGAAGCTTCGAATGTCATGCAGTATTGGAAGATCGGGACAGATGGTTTGAAAAAAATGGCTTCGTGACCCCACCTGATGTAAGGGACTGTAACCTTGACACCAGACAGAAAGTCAATCATGTTTTGTAGCTGGGGTCTCAGAGACCCCAAACACAAAACAAAGGTTAAACAATATTTAACTTTGTCAATTATTAATTATGATCATGTGCTTGCATATTTAGGGTTATTTCTAGTATTCTGTGCCATTTGAGTCCCCATGACATAATGTGGTATATTTTGCATAAAATTGGGTTAGTACTTATTTCTGAACTCTAATCTTACAAAGTTACTGCCCCTCTACAATCAAACACTATAAATATGTGCTTAAAGTTTCAGGTATTTCAGGAACAAAATGTAAAGAAAAAAAGAGAATTAGTCAATAATACAACACTGGTATCATGGTAGTTTATATACATATTTATTTAGTTTTTCACTTAATTTGTTTTCATAAAATAATCCCAAAAACAACTGTCAATATCAAGCAAAAAAAAAAAAAAAAAAAAATATATATATATATATATATATATATATATATATATATATATATATATATATATATATATATATATATGACCATAATGAACATCAGAAGGTATATTTTACCTGGTTAAAACTGGATGGTTTTAATATTTATTATTATTTATTGAGCTGTTTCTGTCTCTTATAAAAACATTTAAAGTGGCCTAATTCTGAATGTTCTGCCTGTTGTTCATTATATAGCTAGTACCCTGTAATTTGATATGTGACCCCTTTTAGAGCTCTCTAAGTCATCTGAAAAAAGGGTTTCTGAATCAGAGCTTTGTTTTGAAAAAGTTTCATTATCCTTCACTTTAGTTGCATTATATTTTTGCACTATAAGATTACATAGTTTGCAGTCAACTGAATTCCTTGGATTGTAGGACTTCCAAGTTCAGATAATTTTGATCCAGATGAAACTCTTTTGAACAATCAAACCCTGTTTTGCCTTTTAACTCTGTATAGATAGTCTTTCAAATTGGCCGTGGCTAATCTTATTTATCTAATGTGTTCTTGTGCACGGTTGGATGTTGTGTGATGCTGTGCAGTCAGGGGCGTTATGTCTTCACGCCGCGGCTAAGAGAGGTCACACGGCTGTAGTGCATGCTCTGATCCAGAAGGGAGCGCCTGTGGATGGCATGGCTAAAGACGGACAGACGGCGCTTCACATCGCGGTGGAAAACTGCAAGCCACAGGTGGTGCAGATGCTGCTGGGTTTCGGGGCAAATGTGCAGCTCAGAGGAGGAAAGGTAAGAAAATCTGATTTATCATGAAGACGTTTCCATCAGACTTCAGTGAGGTGTTATTTAAAAGCATCATCTTAACTAGCTGTAAAGAAACAGAGGTAATGCTTTACAATAAGGCCCCATTAGTTCATGCATTAACTTACAATGATGCATTTGTAACAATACATTTGGTACAGTATTTATATACTAACTGTTCATTGTTAGTTTGCAGTTATATATATATATATATATATATATATATATATATATATATATATATATTAGGGGTGTAACGATACGCGTATTCGTATTGAACCGTTCGGTACGACGCTTTCGGTTCGGTACGCGGTACGCATTATGTATACCGAACGGTTCGTTGGAGTAATTAATTATATTTGAAAAAAAAAAAAAAAAGAGAGAGAGAGAAATATAATGATATGCATTCAACAAGGTAGCCCAATAACCCAAACAACGTAACAGGCAACGCCCCTGACACTCCCGAAGAAGAAAAAAACACCATCTTATATGTTTATGTTAGGCTACTCAGCAGGCGCTCGCTCACTCAGTACACGCTGAAGGCTCGTTGCAAAATAGCCAATGCGTTTAACAGACTAGAAATGAGAAGATCCTCCAATAACCAACAGGTCTGGTGTTTGGGTGCACTTTGGATTCCCTTTAAGCTATAATGGTGATGGCAAGAGAGTGGTGGATAAAAAAACAACGGTATGTCGCATCTGCAACATGACAGGGTACACCAGCGGGATTACAAAAAAAAAAAAAAAAAAAACCAGCGGGAATATCTGGGATATATGCGTCAGTACTATCTGGGAAAAGACGAAAAAAAGGAGAAACATGCACGCAGCAAACTATCCCTGCAGCATTTAGACACTATAGCTTACAGGGAATCCAACCCAAACACCAGACCTGTTGGTTATTTTAGGATCTTATATTTCTGGTCTGTTAAATGCATTAGACATTTTGCAACGAGCCTTCAGCGCGTGCTGAGTGAGCGAGTGCCTTAGGGGCCGTTCACATATCGTGCCTAAAAACGCATGGAAAACGCTAAGCGCGTCTTTCTCCTCCTTTCCAAAGCGCTCGGGCAGAAGCGCTCATGAGGCGTCTGTCTTTGCTAAGCAACAATGACGTGCTCTCTCCATGAGACGCGGAAATTTCAGCGAAGGATAAATGGATTTGCAGCTCTAAAAATCGCTTGCAGTAGCTCTGCTACTGAATTTATTTCAAAATTGCAATCCATATACAACTATGATCAGCTGTTCCTTCATCTTGGCTGAGCTCTCAACGTTGTTACGGGAAAGGATGAAGCTGATTGGTTGGTTCTTGTCACATGACCCGCGGTGCGCTTGCGGCATTCTGAAAAGTTGAGATGTTTTTACATTTTGCTGTATCTAAAACGTATCGAACCGAACCGAACCGAACCGTGACATCAGTGTATCGTATCGAACCGAACCGTGAATTTTGTGAACCGTTACACCCCTAATATATATAGCTGTATATTATTACAGCTTGCTTCCAAAGCAACATTTCTTATTGATGTATTAATATAACTAAAACTGAAATGTAAAAAATTATAAACACATACATTCATAAAAATTATGAAAGTGTTGTTAGTTGAAAAAAATGTTAACAGATATACAATTAAATTAATACTAAATAAAAATAATAATTTAATACTAAATACTAAAACTAAACTGAGAATTGAATAATAATAGTAATAAAATAACAAGCACAAAACAAAATTACTAAAACAATACAAAAATTTAAATTAAAACATATATATACAAATAATACAAATATACAAATAAATCTTATGAAAATTATTAATAAAAACATTATAGTATGTTAATGATTCTAAAATAATACTGTTATTAGTAAATATTGAAAATAACATTAACTGAAATGAATATACACTTTAGAAGGGTCATTCATTATTAACAAATGCAACCTTATCATAAGATATTATAGAATAATTATTTTCACACATGCATGTTTTTATATATTCTATGGAACACAAAAGGAAAACATTTGAAGGTTTTTTGCATTAAGAAGCTTTGATTTCAGGTCCAGTATAGTGTAAAAGACTCCAGGATGTTTTATGAGTTTATAAAATTTTACAGCGAATGAAAGGAAACCATTGGTTCATGTGTGTATCTTTTATAAAGGCGAGGGAAACCCCTCTGCACATCGCAGCCAGAGTGAAGGAAGGTGAACAGGTGGCTGAAATGCTTCTGAAGAGCGGAGCCGATGTGAACGCAGAGCAGGAGGTCAGTCAGAAGAGGAGCGTCACCGCTTCACTGTGTTAACAGAGACATTAAAGGGTTACTCCACCCCAAAATGAACATTTTGTCATTATTGACTTAACCCCCTGTCTTCCCAAACCAGTAAAAGTTTTGTTTGTTTATGGAACACAATTTAAGATATTTTGGATGAAAACCGTGAGGCTTGTGGCTGTCCCATAGACTGCCAAGTAACTTACACTGTCAAGGTCCAGAAAAGTATTAACCCTTTGAAATAGATCAATGGGGATTTTTTCCCTAATAACCCCCAAAAATAACTTAAATTACACTTTCAGTTTTGATCGTACAGAATAGAACAACACATCAATCAAATATGTAAAGGGTCTACTTTTATTTGTATACACATATAATAACAACAAAACGTTGTGCATTTATAAAATAAAGAAAACAAACAGGGTACGTTGTCTACTGCCTTGGTTCTGCATGACCTTCATTTAGAAATGTGTCATTAAAATGAACTGTAACTCAGCAAATAATCAACAAGAGATATGAGAGATATATATCTATAGAAAGCTTGCCATTGAATACTTTTAAACTATGCAAATCTTACCAAATACAAATATTCGGTGATAAAGTAATCCATATGAAAACAATGCAATGTCCAGTCAGTAGAAAATGTGAAGCTTGCGGCGTGTAAATGCATGACAGCAAACAAAGCAGTGAGACGGTTCAAGATCCTGTACATAATTCACCCCAAAAAGAAGTGCTGAGAGGAATAAGATTTGAATTACCTCAGAAAAAAGAATGAAATGGCTTGATCCAGCAGAGATCAAAAACATGAGTAAGTCTTTTATTATTATTATTATTATTATTATTATTATTATATAGTTATTATAATATATTATACAGTAAATATATATAGTATATAGTTGCATTTGATAAAGCAGTAATATTGTGAAATTGTGAATATTTTTACTATTTAAAAAACTGATTTCTATTTGAATATATTTTAACATTGAATTTATTCCTGTGATCAAAGCTAAATTTTCAGCATCATTACTCCAGTGTAACAATATTCACTATACCATTCAAAAGGGTGGAGTCACTATGTATAGAAATTAGACCTTTTATTTAGCACACACATGATGATATATACAGTAATAATGATACAAATGAGGCTGTTCTTTCAATTGATAAAAAAAAAAAAAAAACTTACCTCTTTTCAACATTAATAATAATAATAATAAATATTTTTTTGATTAGCAAATCAGAATATTACAATGATTTCTGAAGGATCGCGTAACTGGAGTAATGAAGCAAAAAATTCATCTTTGAAAATCAGCTTTGATTGTTCCTAATAAACTGTTTAACTGCACTCGCAAGTGAATCTCAAGTTATTTTGTGGGATAATGAAATATATTTTAAATAAACTACAAACATAAAAATATATACATTTATTTTGTCCTCACATTCTTTCTTGTAACTCTTCCCTCTCAGTCACACACCTGACTGAAAGGCTCATATTCAGCTTATTATGCAGTTTTTGTCTTCTCAAGTGTAAATCACAATAATATTCATTGTAAATCACGCCTACTTGCATATGCCCTTTAGAAACAAAAAGTGTCTTAGAAAATTTAATTCAATCTACTGTTTTCTATGAGTGAGTAAGCAAGATGATTTTCACATAATTTTGAAGCAAAATAAAAAAAATTAGGCTACAAGCTCCAGGTTTGACAGTCTTGTGTACAAATGTTCTGTACGTGTTTGATGACCTTATTTCAGTGACTACAAACTGGTCGTTTTTCAATAACCACGCATAAATGTTGTTTTCTCAAAAACACAATCATGTACATACATGCTATTAACATATTATTATTATAGCCCAGTTTGTACTAAATACAATGTTTTCAGAATTTTGCCATGTATATGTTTATAAGCAACTAAAAAAAGTCAGGGAATGCCAAAACCTCTCCAGGCCCCCAAAACCCTCTGGACCTCAGAGGGTTAAAGACATCATCAGAACGGTCCATCTGCCATCAGTGGTTCAATCTGAATTTCATGAAACGATGAGAATACTTTTTGTACAAAAAAAATTTACTTTTAAAATTGTTATTCAACGTAGCACCATTTTGGAGAACATCCACCTAATGCAAGAAGCTCTTCTGTGTCAGTCGCGAAACAAGATACGCTGTATTCATTTAAATTAAAGCGTAAATACATGTAGTAAATGTATCCTAGACGCGCAGCTGACACAGAAGAGTGTAAGCTGCTTGTGTTCAGTGGAGATTCTCCAAAATGGTGTACAGTGATGCGGAGAGACACAGAGAAGACAAATTGTTGAATAAAGTTGTTATTTTTGTTTTCTTCATGTACAAAAAGTATTCTCGTCGCTACATAAAATTCAGATTGAACCACTGATGGCAGATGGTCTATTCTGATGATGTTCTTTCATACTTTTCTGGACCTAACAGTGTAAGTTACTTGGCAGTCAAAGGGACAGACAAAGGCCTTCTGCCGGTTTTCATCCAAAATATCTTAAATTGTGTTCCAAGGTGAACAAAGCTTTTACGGGTTTCTAACAACATGGTGGTAAGTGGTTAAAGACAAAATTTTCATTTTGGAGTGGAGTATCCCTTTAAAACAGAACTTTCCTCTCTGCTCAGAACGGAGAGAGCGCTATGCATGTAGCCGCCCGTCACGGTGCTCTGCAGATGATACGAGCGCTGATCCAGGAGGGCGGAGATGTGACCTGGAAATCTAAGGTACTTTATTAAACTTAAGTCTTGGAGAAATACTGTATTTTAAAGTGAGAAAATAAAACAACAGCAAATTAAATAATACATTTTACAATTTATAAAATGTACTTATTAATATAACATTACTTATTAATATTTATTATTATTTTTAATTATTTTATTCATGAACTAATGTTACATTTTGCAGTTTTTAATGTTACAAATATGTTAGAATATGTAAAAAAATAACATTAAACAAGATTAATAAATGCTGGAAAAGTACTGTTCAAATTTGTTTATGTTAACAATTGCATTAACTAATGTTATAACACACATGTTCCATTAAAACTAAAAACTGTAATCAAACAGTTGGTGGTTACCATTGACTTCCATAGTAGGAAATTAAATACTACACTGTAAAAAAAAATATGCCTCTCCAACATAAAAATTTCTAGTGACCCGTTGCACCTAAAATTTTTAGTTGGCCCAATTTAAGTTGCGGAAACCAACTTTTTTGTGTTGTGCTGACTACCCCTGCATGTAGACTGAACTTGAAATAGAATGTTGTGTCAATTAAATATTTTCTGTTGACTAAACATAGCTTGTTGGGCCAACAAGCAGACTCAAATTGAAATAAAATGTTGTATTAAATATTTATTCTTGGTCAAAATAGTCTATTTTTCATTATTTCAAATAAATTACACACTAGGCTTTGATAAAAAAAAAAAAAAACATTTTATTTATTTATTTAAATACATATGAATTTGCCTGTTAGGCTCAAGTAAAATATTACACAAGTATTCAACCAGTGCCGAAACAAACATCATGAGGGAATTTGTGAAGTCTCCCAGATTGTCCATGACAACTTCCTCCTCCACTACTACAGCCACGTTGACCACTGTGGGATAAGGTCCTGAGTTGGTAGAACTGTCAGTCACTTCATTTTCATGGCCTTTGTGTGTGGCCCCAATGCCTCAGTATCCTGTGAAACACAATAAATGTCTTTTAGTGTCAGACTGAAAGCATAATGTCTTATGCAATCACTACTGCATCACAAACAGTAATACCATAATAAAGATATTCAAATTAATTACCTTAATAGTCTTTGAAATTGAAGCTGGCTCTCTCAAGTACAGGGGAAGACCACTAAGAACAGCAGACCTTCAATGAGTAGTTAGATCTGTGGTCTGCCAAAAAGACCATCAATAAGACATTATTAAGTCGCTTAATTAACAAAGGGGTTACACATATACTCTACCAACAGTTTAGGATCATGAAATAGTTTCCTGAAATACAATCAAGATTACAATCTGAGAGGGATAATCAGCTAACAAGTGCAGCAAGTCTACAGATCCCTTAAAGAGATACTCCACTGAAAAATGTAAGTTCTGTCATCATATACTCATCCTCATGTTGTTTCAAACCTGTATGAATTTCTTTCTCCTGCTGAACAGAAAGGAATATATTTAGAAGAATGTCAGTGGGGTATCCCTTAAGACTGTTTGAATAACATTACCAGAGTCTACTTAGGTTAGATACTGAGAGTGGTTTTCTAACAGTCCTAAAATAGGTCTCAAACATGCTGTGCGCACGATGGCTGTTTTTTGTTCAGTCATATTGACCAAAAGCATGTCAGGTGACTTTCATGAGGCTGATCAAGATTAACCAATGGTGAAATTAGTCAATTCTGCCCAGTATGTAGGTGCTGGTCAAACGGAGCTATATGATAGGAGAAAAACAGCTTAATACTACACCAAAATATTTCTCTCTAATGCATACATGTTGATCTCAAGGTCTTAATCAGGGAAGTTGACTGCTTTGCCCATTTTGTTATCCATACCAATTGAAACAATAAAATAGCACCATAATCAAAATCTCAACCAAGGTTCCATGTACACTCCATGTAAATAAGATAACGTAAACAATACGTGTGGCATCCCACAAGCAAAAAAATAAGCCATCATCTCTGAACGCCATTTATGGCATACATTATATTATGTATTTGCGGGATTTGTACATGTATTGTAGATCATCAAAATCAAGTATACATTGAACCTTTTTGACAAATTCTGATCATATAATTCTATTGTTTACATAATGAGCAATGGATAAATGTCACAAGACAATTATCAACTCAACTGCCAGAGACCTTGAAATTAAAATGTTGAGTTTTGCAGTTAAGTTTTTGTGGATCAGTGAGCTGTTGGCAGTTTGTTCTCTTAAACAGGTATCAGTAAATTATGTTACACTGTTTAACACTGTTATATTTTATACAAAGAAATGATTAATATACCTGGGCATCCAGTTGTTCCAGAAGTTCATCCAAGTTGTTCCACCTTCCCAGTCTTGCTTTTGGCTCTGTACATCTTTAGCAACCCCTGGGTGTGATTGTCCAGCGATGTCAGGAATGCTGACTTCAGGTCAATACGGTAGATGCGGAAGAATTCAGCACAAACCTGTGGGTAATTAAAGTTTCAGAAGCAAACAATTAAAAGCAAAGCAAATTATTTCTTAGCCTAAATTATCAGTCACTGTGTGATAGCAAAAGCCCAAGTTGTCAAGACTTGCTGTCTGTTACAGTCAATTATCATATATATCATAAGCCAAAATGCAAATGGAATTTGAAAATATTGACCATTAAAAATATTAAACGGAAACATGTAACCGTTTGGAAAACTGATAACGTTAAACAGCTTCCAAATCTGATAACATTAGCAGCTATTAATTTTCGTGTTAGCACAACTCTTTATTTATTTTTATCAGACTGAAATGTTATTTCACTCTTGCAAATTGAGGCTTTGTGCAAAGTACTAGCTGCTAACACGAAGGCACATGTGCTTTGAATGCCACTAACAGTTAGAACTAACGTTAGCCTAAATTATCAGTCACTCTGTGATAGCAATAGCACAAGTTGTCAAGACTAGCTGTCTGTTACAGTCAATTATCATATATATCATAAGCCAAAATGTAAATGGAATTTCAAAATATTGACCATTAAATATATTAAACGGGAACATGTCATGCTTAATAACCGTTAGGGTCGACTTTAAATCACATGCCAGTTGGAAAGGAATGCTAAGCTTTATGAGTTAAACGTTATTTTCCAGCACTGCTAATCACTGTAGGTACTCACAATAAAGCTATTTCAAACTCTGTTGATAGACAATCGATATATTATTAACCTAAATTTGCTCATTAACTCGCAGCACAAAGTACTCACCAATACAATGCAATGTCGTGACTCCAGCCTGCTGCAGCGCTGCCTGGTAGAACTCCTTTGCGCATGCTCAGACGATTGACGCTGTTCTCTCTTGCTCGGCCAACATAATATTTTTTGTGCAACGTTAAAAGTTATCTCAACATAATTATTTATTTTCTCTTGATGAACATTTTGTAGTACAATCATGGAAATCATGCAATCATTGACCAAACATATTTTTCTTTTTTGACACAACCATTATGTTGAGCCAACATGTATTTCCTCATTTGTACAACTTTTTGCATCAGTAATTTTTTACAGTGTATGGAACTCATTGGGAACTACCAACTGATTGATTACTAGAAATCTTCAAAAATATTTTATTTTATGTTAAACATAAGAAAGCAAATCATACAGTTCCCTTTCAAGGGATCTTCGAACTGCGTCTTCTAGGGGTCGCTATGGGTGGCACCTCGTTGTGAACCGTGTCTGAAGCATACATTGAAAAAACACCAACGAGTTGCCTGGCTACAGCCCCTGACGTCACTACAGGCGTGACTATGGATAAATAGGTGCAAGAGAACACGTCATTCTCTTCTTCGTCTTCATTGACTGTTCTGTTTGAAGTGTGCATCTGAAAGAACTGGTAAGAGTGATCTTTCACTCTTTATCATGGCAGCTACTAGCAAACTTTAGACAGTGTTTGTATCCATGTCTGTGTTATTTGACAACCGATGACACGCACAATCTTTGCGTCTTTTTTTGGCTGAAGAGCACGCACACAATGTCTTTGAGAATGCATTCTGCGTGCATTGTGAGCGATTTTTCATTGAAAAAGCACCGCTCTCGTTCGTCTCTCTTTCATAGGAAAAAAAGGGCAGCCATCTGCTTCTCGTGGTTCAGAACACGCCGCTGCTGAGACACGGAGGAGAATGATATCATGGGGATCACAGGTGGATCTGGCTGAATTTAGAGAGATGCGCGAAAACGGCTATGAGAGGATACCCCCCTGTAGATAGAGCTTTCTTTCTGCAGAGGAGCTGTCCTCCCTTAATCTCCATCCTTTCCATCTAAACCCCTTCAGGATACATCTAGCTTAAATGGCAAGGTATACGCAGCAGCAGGTCAGATTGTAACTTCATTAAACATGATGGCGGTGCTTCAAGCATATCAGGCTGATCTGCTATAAAACCTGGATAAGGGTGAGGGCCTTTCTCCTGATCAGGTAGCCAAGCTGTGTCGCACCGCAGATCCCTCTCTACATGCTACCAAGCAGGCCACCTCCACAATGGGCGGCCATGGTGGTAACGTAGAGCTATCTGTGGGTGACCTGGCAGACATCAGGAAGAAAGAAAAGGCTTTCTTCTCGATGCTCAGGTTTTGCCTTCTGAACTTTTTAGTACCTCTGTTGAGATGGCAATCCAGATGTTTATGGAGGCGGAGGCTGCTTTCAGATCCGTCGTTCCACAAAGGTCCAGGTCTAAGCCCGAACAACATAGGGGTCCTGGTCCATCTCGATCTGAGGATTAGAGACAGGCACAGAAGGCTAGTGTCATGACTCAAACTCCTCCCCCACCTGCAGGTAGGGGTAAAAGGAATCATGGGTCACAGGGAGGTAGGCAAGACCTAAGGGATGTGATCCAGACAAGGCATCAGCATTCTTGTCCGAATCAGAGCGATACTTAGTAAATCTACTTATTCTCTTTGGGGGTTTTTACATCTGCCCTTATCCTCCCCTTCCTGATTCCCCTGTAACCACCAGCTCTCCACCTGACCAAGGTTAGGTGGGAACTTCTTGCATAACAGTCACCTATGCTGGACCTATGATGTTTTGGTTGGTTCTATGTTCATAGTAACCAACTTACTGATGGTCCAGACTAAAGGGTGTCGCCCCTTGAGCCGGGCTCCAGTGCAGGAACCGGGGTGGGTCAGTATGTTCCATTCTGTATACACTTATATATGTATCAAATTGCTGGTGGTTATGTGTGTACTAATCTTCTGTTAGTTTCTTTGCAGTGCTCAATTACAGTGTTTACTAAGCACTTGTCAGCATTATGTCCAGCTGGTATGAAGGCCTGATTTCCGGCTTCATGTTTCCGGTATCAGGTGGCCAGAACACAGTTTTCTGTGGGAGCCTTCTTGATCATCAGGCCCGGCATGGCACTGCAAGGAATTTCATGGATGTCCATCCAGGTCACCCTGAGGGGCTTCCTGGCCACTTGGTTGTTGCTGAAGCATCAAGCGTGAAGTGGAGGTGGCAGTTATGGAAGTTTTATTGAAGAAACTGCCTCAGGTGATGCTGCCCCCTTGCCAGAGGTTTGTTAAATTGAACTTACCTCTCCCGTGCAGTTCAGCACCTCTGCAATGCTTAGGAACCTTTAAGCACACACGCTAAGTGTACTTTCTGAAAACCTAATGGTGGTGAGTGTGCACGTTGAACACTCTGCGCACTTTCTGAAATCCTGTACGGAAAGGGTTACGCGCTCAGCTTCGTTCCCTTTCTTGAGATGATTAGACCTTGGTTCCTTGGGCTCCACTCAGCCAGTGTGTATTTATTTATAGACTTCAAGCATTGCTTCCCTCAACACGAGGGGCTTTTGGGCGGTTCTGGTGGTAGTTTAGCAGCGCTCCCCTTTACCAGGAAGGGTTATAAGTGCGCTACTCTCTTTCTGAGTTCTCCTCTCATGTGAGATTGAGTTCTCTGTTCTTTCTCCAGAGCGCTCCAGCATTATTTCCACAGATCGAGTTGATGACTCTCAAACATATTGTTTTGGGATGCACCATTCCATCTATTAGCTGCTCTATCAGAGTGCCACAAGAGCCCCCTCCTTAGAACAGTATTTAGAATCCATGTTATGGTAAGTGAAGTGCATGTGAAGTCTTTGCACACTTTCTGAAATCCGCACTATGGTAAGTTCGCATGCTAGTGCTCTGCGTTCTTTCTATAAACCTATATGATGAGAACTTCACGCGGTTGCTTTGTGCCCTTTCTTGAGTTGGTAAAAGCCCCATTCATCTTGGTCGCCACCTCATCTGTGTATCCTCAGATACCTATCTAAACAGGGTGTTGCTACTAGGGATCTGTTGAGACAGCTCCTTCAGCAAGCTTATGCAAGAGCAAGCGGTAGCCCCTGTGTGACAGGTAAGACTTTGTGTTTGCTGTTACAAGCTTTCGGAATCTATAATGTTTATTTCCACTAGATGGCGCTTGTGTACTTCAACACTCATTTATTTATAACTTTTTGATCAGTCTAATCTGTATATTTTTATATTTCGACTATTTTATAATGCTTATTGTGATTTATATACTCAACTGTTGTATATTTGAGGAATATTTATTTTTTCTAAGAGTTTTCTTTGGTTATATTTTATTTTGCTCCCATCGTGCCTTTGTATGTCACTTCCTGTTTTGTCACGGAGAACGAGTCAGAACTGCGTTCCGAGTTTCACAGAGCAATTCTGCTGATCATATGGAATGATGTAATCATTGCAAAGTTTAAAGTATTTCTATTTAGAAGTCATCCGATAAAGAAGCTTCAAGATAACCCCCTCTCTTAGCTCATAAGCAGGCAAAAGTGGTATGTGGATGTATTTTCTGTTTATGTACGAGTTTAAAGTCATGTGTGTTTTACATGTAACTGAATGTATGACATGTTTGTTGTATATTCACCCTTTTTTACTCAGTTCTACGGTGTTGGTGTTGGAGTCTAAGTCCAGAACACATTAAACATCAGTTAAAGAACCTCAGCCTTCGCGTCATGACTAAGGGCGGGCATAGTAGAACACTTACTGCGTCGGTGAAGGCCAACTGCATCAGATCGTAAAGCTGCACGAGGAAATCGGCCATCAAGAGGCGCCACATGTTGAATGAGGGAAGTACAACATGAAAAGATTGCAATTGACTTGACTGAAGCAAGCAAAGGCTGAACAAGCAAGCACTTTTGAAGTTAGTGACTTGGAAGCAGCGCAAGGTCTTGTGAACTGTCACTGAAGTTTCAATTGCTCTGGTATTTCCATCATTCCCATTCTAAGATAAAGTTGGACATTTTTCTATTATCGTTTGACTTATTAAGAAACTAAAAGGGACTAAACAGATAAACAATTTTGCTACTATTAAATAAGACTAAAGTTTGAATTTTCTGTTGTATTCAAGTATTTGTGTATACTTCATCATTTAAGCGTGTTGATATTCACATTTTTTCTTTACAAGTTGAATTCATAGACTACTTCTTGACAGTTCTGTAGCTTGTTATCATTTACATGATTGGATCACATAAGTGTAGCTGAGATAACCGCTTTACACTAAACTTTAGATTGCTCTTTGAATATTCACATTATAGTGCAACACAGGTTTAGCATGTCAAACACAAGTGAAAATACATTGCTGGCTACTAAAGAAGTTAGCTATACAACCCCTACTGCACAAGACGTAGACAATGCAGAGCAGGTCATTCCATCAGAGCAGGCTGATATAACTGAACAAGTTGAAGTGGCTGCACAAGTACAACAACCTCAGGTGGACATAGATAATACACAGCTCTCAGATATTAGAAGAAGCCAGCGAGCACGCACGCTTACCGAGAAGGGTAAAACGCTGCAAGACGCTAGACTAAATGATCTGAGAAGAAGCTTTGAGCAGAAGTATAGAAGGTGGAAGTATCACATCAATGGTTTGAAAAGAGCCATTAAGAACAATGATGATGCAGAATTGATTTGTGAAGTTGTGAGCACCATTAATGCCACTCAGTCTGAGGTCGACCATATTTATGGTGATATAAGAAGCATCACAAGCCCTGAACCTGAAATTCGGAGGAAAAATGACACTTGCCTTGCCATTACTAGCACTGCAAATGAGAAGTCTCAAAGATTCCTCAACGGTGATCCTAAGGACATTCCCTGGCCTGATTCAGATTCAGTGTTTGAAGCCACTGTGTCCAGCATCATCTCAGCAACCTCCAGTAAGTCAAAGTCTGTTTCCAAGATGTCCAGTCAATCTTACAGTGATTCTCTGCAGAAAAGACAAGAAGCAGCGGCTGAAGTAGCGGCTACACAAGAAGTGATTAAAATAATGAAGACACAACATCAGCATGAAGAGGAAATTAGGAAACTGGAGGCAGAGGATGAAAGGTTAGCAGCAGAAAGAGAAGCTCAAGAAAGGGAAACCGAAGCGGAGAATGCAAGGAAAAGGGCTCAATTTATTTCAGAAAGCACTGTTAGAAAAATAAAGCTGGAAGAAAAGAAAAAGAAGTGGAACGGTTGGAGGAACTAAAAAGACATAACGCAGCACAAGCAAGGCTGCAAGTTTATGCTGAAAGCATCAAAGGTGATGAGGGAGAACAGCGTTCTGCTCCTCTTCTTCAACAAAGGCAAGAACATTATGTTTTTCAACCAAGCGTTCCTTTTTCTCTCTCTCAGCCATTTACGCTCGCTCAAGACACTGCTCCTTTCAACCAACCCTCTTGTTCTTCTCAAAGGTTACCCCAAGCTCATATCTCTCAGTCACCTACATGGCCTGCTCCCAACGAAGCTTCTAATGATCTTGTGAAGGCACTGGCTGAAGCGATTACAGCCAATAGGATTCCAATTACAGAACCTGTTGTTTTTTCTGGAGATCCCCTGAAGTATAATGACTGGAAGCTGTCCTTCCAGACGTTAATTGATCGCAAGAACTTGCCATCACAAGAAAAGCTATTCTTTCTACGCAAGTATGTAGGTGGTCCGGCCAAGAGAGCGATTGAAGGACATTTTGTGGCTGGAACAGAAATGGCTTACACGGCAGCCTGGAACATCCTTGATGACCGGTTCGGCAATCCGTTCGTAGTTGGCAAATCTTACCGTGACAAAATACAGTCTTGGCACAAGATTGCTGCCAAAGACAGCAAAGACCTCCAGGAATTTGTAGATTTCCTAAGCAGTGTTGAATCAGCAATGCCTTATGTACAAGGTTTACAAGCTCTGAATGACTGTGTTGAAAATCAAAGAATATTAGCCAAATTGCCAGACTGGTTGAGTTCACGTTGGAATAGAGCAGTCACCAAGTTTCAAGACGAATACAAAGGATTCCCAGATTTCAAATACTTTGTTGAATTTCTTAACAAGGAAGCTAGAATCGCATGCAATCCTATCACCTCACTGCAAGCGATAAAGCCAGCAGAGCAAGAAAGGTTCAAGCAATCAGATCAAGATCATTATAAGTTTCAGAGGAATCGCAACTCAAGTGCAAAGACATTCACCACTAGTTCCAGTGAAAGGACTAGCCTTATGTGTGTCTTTTGTAAGAGATTAGGCCACACTCTCCATAAGTGTCGCAAATTTATGGAAAGACCAATTGAGGAAAGATTGAAGTTTGTACAGTCTGAGAAGTTGTGCTTTGGCTGTCTTAAGACTGGTCATAACTCCAGAAGCTGCACCTCTAGGAGTGTGTGTGAAAAATGTGAGAAGTGTCACCCAACAAGCCTACACCAGGACCGTGTAAATAAATACCCAGGACAAAGCTCTAGAACCAGTCAAGATCAGTTCAAGGTCAATCACGGATCTGCAGATAGAACAGCCGAAGCACAGAAGGTACAAGAGTCTAAGCCTGTGACTTCAAACAGAGTAGTTCAAGAAAGGAACGGCACTCATACGTCATCAATCATTCCAGTATATGTCTCAACAACAGATGAACCAAGGAAGGAGATTTTAGTGTATGCCTTGCTTGATACTCAGAGCGACACTACTTTCATTTTAAAGGACACAGCTGAGACACTTGATATCAAGAAAGAGCCTGTCAAACTCAAGATTTCCACCATAACATCCAAAACGAAGGTTGTGTCCAGTCACAAATTGAATGGTCTACAAGTAAGAGGCATTCAGTCTGAAGTTAAAATCAAACTTCCAACAACTTATACTAGAGACTACATACCTGCAAATAGATCTCATATACCTACATGTGAAACCGCAAAGAATTGGCCTCATCTAGAACATCTGGCAGATGAAATGGCTCCTGCACTTGACTGTGAAGTAGGTTTGTTAATAGGCTACAACTGCCCTCAAGCCTTACTTCCCAGGGATGTTCTCAGTGGCAATGAAGATCAGCCATTTGCACAAAGATCCGTGTTGGGTTGGAGTATCGTTGGATACAACCATGACGACAGTTATTATGAAGATGAAATCGGTGTGAGTCACAGGATTATCATGAAGCAAGTTCTACCAGCTCGTGATCCATCTCACAAACTCAAGTCTGAAGTCTGCTTTGTACAGAGGAACAAGGTTAAAGAGATGATCACTCCGGCAGAGATATTGAAGGTTTTTGAGTCAGACTTTGTAGAACGGGATAATGAGGAAGTCTCAACGTCGCAAGAAGACTTAAGGTTTTTGGCAAAATTGAATGAAGGCATTAAGCAAGTGCAAGATGGACACTATGAGATGCCATTGCCTTTTAAGGGTGAGAGGCCAGATTTGCCAAACAACAAAGCGTGTGCAGAGCATCGACTCAAATCCCTAGAGAAGCGTTTAAAGAGAGATGAACAGTACCAAAAGGACTACATGGCTTTCATGAAGGACATAATAGCAAGAGGCGATGCTGAAAGGGTCCCAGAGATGGAGTTAAGTAGTCAACCAGCATGGTATATACCTCACCATGGAGTATATAACCCACAGAAGCCAGGCAAGATTCGTATCGTCTTTGATTGCTCTGCAAGATTTCAGAATACTTCTCTGAATGAGCATCTACTGACTGGGCCTGACCTCACAAATACCCTTGTTGGAGTCTTGTGTCGTTTCCGGAAAGGGCAAGTAGCCATCATGTGTGATGTGGAGCGTATGTTCCACCAGTTCCACGTTGCTCCAAAGGATCGGGACTACCTCAGGTTCCTATGGTGGGAAGATGGAAACATGGAAGCCTCACCTTCAGTTTTTCGAATGAAGGTCCATTTGTTCGGAGCGGCCTCCTCGCCTGGATGTGCAAACTTCGGCCTCAAATACCTTGCCGTACAAGGTCAAAGCAAGTTTAATCAAGCCACAGTGAAGTTCATACAACGTAATTTTTATGTTGACGATGGCTTAGCGAGTGTGGACACTGAAGCAGAGGCAATCCAGCTTGTAAAGGAAGCCAGGGGTCTCTGCAATACCGGAAAGCTTCGCTTGCATAAATTCATCACCAACAGCAAGACGGTGATTGCCACAATTCCAAAGGAGGAATGTACTGAAGGGGCAACTGACTTTGACTTGACCCTAGGAGAACCTAAAGTAGAGAGGGCGCTCGGCATCCAATGGTGCGTGGCTTCAGACAAGTTCCATTTCAGAGTGTTAGTAAAGGAAAATCCTTTTACTAGAAGAGGTGTGCTGTCTACAGTTGCTTCCATTTTTGATCCTCTTGGATTCGTCGCTCCCTTCATTTTAGTTGGGAAAAGGACTCTACAAAAGATGTGTCAAGACAAGTTAGGCTGGGACGAACCACTTCCTGATGACCTCAAGCCGCATTGGGAAGCTTGGTTGCGAGACCTCCATAACCTGTCTTTGGTGAAGATACCACGTTGTTATGTGCCATCAACATTCAAGGATGTTCAACAATATGAGCTACACCATTTCTCAGACGCCAGTGTGTCAGGCTATGGAGTATGTTCATACCTCAGAGCTGTAACCAAGTCTGGAGAAGTCTACTGCACTCTTGTTATGAGTAAAGCTAGGGTTGCTCCAACAAAGGTAACAACAATTCCCAGACTGGAGCTCTCAGCTGCAGTGGTTGCCACAAGAACTGGTGATCTGCTCAAAAGAGAACTAGAATTGGATGGCATTCGTGAATACTACTGGACCGACTCCAAAGTTGTCCTTGGCTATATTAACAACGATGCACGACGTTTCCATGTATTTGTAGCCAACCGAGTTCAGCAGATCAGAACAAGCACTGAGACTAGTCAATGGAGATATGTGGCTTCAGAACAAAATCCAGCTGACCATGCCTCTCGTGGGCTCACCGTAAAGGAACTCATGGGATCGAACTGGTTTACTGGTCCAAGTTTCCTATGGCAAAGAGAACTCCCTAAGGATGACATTAAGGTGGGAGAAGTTAATGATGGAGACCCGGAACTCAAAGGGGCACAGGTTCTAATGACCAAGGCAAGGGAAGAGTGGTGTCTGTCAGATCGCTTGCAAAGGTTTTCAGATTGGAAGAGGGCAGTGAAAGCCATAGCAAGGCTCAAACGTTGTGCAAGGAGTGCGAAAGGTTTGGTAGAAAGATCCAACAATTCCACAACACTTGAAGAAAGGAAGGATGCTGAACAATTCATAATTCACATCGTTCAAGAAGAAGTGTTCAGTGACGAGATCAAGCATCTAAGACAAGGCAAGGAAGTTAATTCAAGTCTTTTCAACAAGCTGTACAAGTTAAGTCCGTTTATCGATGACCATGATGTCTTACGAGTGGGAGGACGATTGACACAGGCAGAGCTTCACTCTCATGTCAAGCATCCAGCCATTCTTCCTAAAGGACATCATATATCTCGTTTACTCATAAAACACTTCCATGAAAAGGTGCAACATCAAGGTCGTGGCATGACCATCAATGAAATCCGCTCCAATGGTATTTGGATTCTGGGATGCAGTAGTGAAGTTTCATCTCTCATCTACAAATGCATTAAGTGTAGGAAGCTGAGGAAATGCAATCAGGAGCAAAGGATGGCTGACCTGCCACCAGAAAGGATGGAAGCTACCCCTCCGTTCACCTATAGTGGCATGGACTGCTTCGGTCCGTTCTATGTTAAAGAGGGAAGGAAAGAGTTGAAGAGATACGGACTACTTTTCACCTGCATGTGTTCGCGAGCTGTTCATCTTGAGGTGCTGGATGATCTTAGTACTGATGCCTTTCTTAATGCACTGCGTTGTCTTATTGCTATACGTGGCAATGTAAGTCAGCTTTATAGTGATCAAGGTACCAACTTCGTGGGTGCAAAGGGAGAGTTCCTGAAGTTGATGAAGGGAATGGATCAAGAACGTGTGAAAGAGTTAGGCTGTACCTTTATCATGAACCCGCCTGCTTCCAGTCACATGGGTGGTGTCTGGGAGAGACAGATCCGGACTGTAAGGAGTGTACTAACGTCCATCCTAGACAAGTCTGCAGCAAGACTGGACAGTTCTTCCTTAAGAACATTCATGTATGAAGTAATGGCGATCGTAAATAGTCGACCATTGACCTCAGAGCACCTCAATGATCCTGTGGGACCAGAACCATTGACGCCGAATCATATACTAACAATGAAGTCCACCATCATTGCACCACCTCCTGGAGAGTTTGTGAGGGAAGATCTTTATCTTCAGAAAAGATGGAAAAGAGTTCAGTTTCTGGCAAATGAGTTTTGGACCAGGTGGAGGAAGGAATATCTGTTGAATCTGCAGCAGAGAAGTAAGTGGAATAAGAGCAGGAGAAACACCAAAATAAATGATATCGTTCTGCTTCAAGATGATTTGGCATCACGAAATCAGTGGAAGCTAGCTAAAGTGGTAGAAGTTTTCCCAGGATCTGATGGAATGGTGAGAAGACTTAAACTTCTTGTTAGTGATGCAACACTAGATAGCAAGGGTGCACGCACAAATAAGTCAGTCTACTTAGAAAGACCCATACACAAAACAGTGTTACTACTTGAAGCTGATTAAAAGGGTTAAGTTTGAAAGGTGTTTAACTGTGTATGTTAAACGTGTACAAATACTTATCCACTGAATGTTTATTAGTTCATGTTGAGTTACTGAGTATTTATAAAGTAAATTCTTTTAAGAATCACACATTGCGTGATGGTGGGAGTGTGTTTGCTGTTACAAGCTTTCGGAATCTATAATGTTTATTTCCACTAGATGGCGCTTGTGTACTTCAACACTCATTTATTTATAACTTTTTGATCAGTCTAATCTGTATATTTTTATATTTCGACTATTTTATAATGCTTATTGTGATTTATATACTCAACTGTTGTATATTTGAGGAATATTTATTTTTTCTAAGAGTTTTCTTTGGTTATATTTTATTTTGCTCCCATCGTGCCTTTGTATGTCACTTCCTGTTTTGTCACGGAGAACGAGTCAGAACTGCGTTCCGAGTTTCACAGAGCAATTCTGCTGATCATATGGAATGATGTAATCATTGCAAAGTTTAAAGTATTTCTATTTAGAAGTCATCCGATAAAGAAGCTTCAAGATAACCCCCTCTCTTAGCTCATAAGCAGGCAAAAGTGGTATGTGGATGTATTTTCTGTTTATGTACGAGTTTAAAGTCATGTGTGTTTTACATGTAACTGAATGTATGACATGTTTGTTGTATATTCACCCTTTTTTACTCAGTTCTACGGTGTTGGTGTTGGAGTCTAAGTCCAGAACACATTAAACATCAGTTAAAGAACCTCAGCCTTCGCGTCATGACTAAGGGCGGGCATAGACTTATTATAAAATGTGAGGTTCTTTGCCGTATACCTTTAAAGGAATCTTCCTTGATTCCAAGCCTTCAGCTCTACCCCGGTCCGAGACCCTAACGAGTAGGGTGGGTATGTAGCCTAGGGCTTCGGCCGTAAGGGGTAATGTCATGGACAGCCGTCTAACATCCCAGGAGTAACTCCCATGGAAATGGTAGAGTTGGTACTTAGTGTTTGCCATGATTCTGGTCTGCACTCCCCTCAGCATGGCGGCGTGGGTATACGGTTCCCCATAGCGACCCCTAGAGGATGCAGTTCAAAGTTTTCCTGAAAGGGAACATCTCAGGTTACGAATGTAATCATGGTTCCCTGAGTAGGGAATGAGACACTGCATCATCTAGCTCCCTGCCATGCTTTGGATGCAAGCTTCAGACGAAGAAGTGAACGATGTGTTCTCCCGTCAGGGGCTGTCGACGGCCAACTCGTTGGTGTTTTTTCAATGTGTGCTTCAGACACGGGTTATGAGTGTTCCCCATAGTAACCCCTAGAGGAAGCAGTGTCTCATTCCCTACTCAGGGAACCATGGTTACATTCGTAATGGTTTGGAACGTCATGAGGGTGAGTATATGATGACAGAATTTTCATTTTTGCGTGTTCTATGCCTTTAACACAGATATAATAAAAATTTACTGTATTTTGTATTTTTGTAATTCATTCTTTATATTTTGTTTTCATTTATTAATTTAACCCCAGCTTTAACCCAAACTCTAAAATGTATTTATATATTTAGTAAAAATGTCCTGCTTTTGTGTTGTATTATTAATATTAATTATGCCCCCAACTTTGAAAAAATCCGTAATAAGATTTATTTATTTATTTAAAATGTCATATTTGATATATTTTATATATATATATATTTTTTCTATCCTGTATATTTTGTTTATATTCATATTTATTAATTCAACAACCATTTTAGTATGCTTTTTGAAAAAGCATACTAAAATATATATTTATATTTTTTATATATTTATTTTATAAAATGTTCTGTTCAAAAGTTATTTATGTTAAGGTTTTTTTATTCTTTATTTATTTTTGTATTTACTATCAACTTTAAAAATAGCCATACTAAGATTTATTTATTTATTTGGATTTTCTCTTGTAGGTGAGCTAATTTAGTTGGATTAACATTTTGGAATTCTATATCTATATTATCCAAGTCTGAATCTGTAGTATTATTTTTGTGAAGGTTGGTGAAAACCCTCTCCACGTTGCGGTACGTCACTGTCACGCTCACGTGGTGGAGGAGATTTTAAACTCTCTGAGCAATGAGAGAAGCAGTCAGGAGGCAGAGCTCTGTGTGCGTGAAGGGAATCAGGTTAGACTCACAGATCAAAGAGAACGACTTGATAAACTACAAAAGCACCAGAGACAAATGAATCCCAGCATGATTTTGTTGTGTTTGGTGCCCCCTGCAGAAGGGCGAGACGCCGCTGCACCTGGCAGCCGAGCTCAGGAGTGATGCCGTGCATCAGGTGGATGAGGACACCCGCATCATCAAGATCCTGATGGAGCATCATGCTGACGTCACCGCTGTCACCCGACAGGTGGGTCTTGTGCTGTTCAACAACAGACATTTTCACATAAAACTGGTATTGTGAACCTGTTGTTTGTTCAGAGTGGAGAGACACCTCTTCATTACAACGCCAGGGTGGGAAACACTGCCGTTCTTCAGGAGATGCTCAGTAACGTCCCCTCCAACCAGCTCCAGACTGCCATCAACAAACACGCCAAGGTACAATCAACAAAGAATCTGCCTCACATCTCAGAAAGATCTCGGAGTGATCCGACACTGAATAGACTCAAATGTTTTATTTTCCAGCACTTTACCCATTTTACCCATTACAACATGCATATGATAATCTTATAAAACATGCAAAAATGTTCTGATTAAGATTAGGGCTGCACGATATTGGGAAAAAATGACATTGCGATATTTTATTTTTCTGCGATATATATTGCGATATTTTTTCATACAAAAAAAACGGGGTGAGCACACATACATTCTCATTTTAAATGAATAAACTTTTTTGAATGTATTTTTTTAAATAGTATTTAAGTTGAAATAATTTTTATTATTTATTTTATCTATTTTTAGGTTTCATTTTATTTTTGTTTTACTCGTAGTTCAGTTTCAAGTTATTTATTTCCAGTTAGTTTTTCCTTTTCCTTTTAGTGTTTCCTTTTTAAATTATTTCAGTTAGTTGTCAGGGCAACATATCAAATTTTTATAAACAAACGAAAAAAAAGCAATTATTCAACAAAATTGTATTTAATATTTTTCGTTTCAGATTTAGTTAACAATAATAACCCTGAATGCACACATGTACTGTCAGCTCCACTGTAAGCAGTTTGGTCCATTAGTGTGTAAGTGTGTGTCTGTCTGTGTTTAATTGTTGGTGTGTGTTCATATGTGTCTTACAGAACGGCTGGTCACCGCTGCTACTGGCTGCAGAGCAGGGTCACACAGAGGTTGTGAAGATCCTGCTGCAGAACAATGCCAGAGTGGATGTGTTTGATGAGGTTAGAGAGACGATTAATTACTGAAGCGGCTTATTTCTGATGCGTTTGGATCAGTGCTATTTATTCACTGTTATGAGTTGGTTTTACTTTAATATTTTCACTTTTCATTTTAATTTCACCATACGTTTTGGTAATTTTATTATGTTCTTCGTTATTTTTATTAGTTTTTTGTTTTTTATATATTTCTTGTTTAGCTTTCATTTATTTTTCAAATTTATTTGATTTTATGTTATTTTAATTTGGTAGCACTGTAAAATAAAGTGCAACCTTTAATTGTATTTATTAATTTAATTTTTTTAAATGCTTAACGTTTTTTTTACGTTGTTCTTACATACATTTTTTAATATTTTAATGCTGGTTGATGTACTGTTAAGTAATTTCATGGAGGAAAAAAAAAACATTTTGTAAAACAGCTGTTTTTTTAACTAAAATGAAAATAGATTTTGGTTGAATTGTTCTCCAGCACCGTGAAGGATTTCCGGCATGCAGCGGTTGGCTGCAGAAAAAAAAATCATAAATTAAAAAATATAAAAATCTTGTTGATTGATATCACTTTCAAGTCCATGAGTTCACCTACCAGTGGTATGAAAGGAGCAGCTTTAACTTTCAACCAAGCTAACATTATTAGCCAATCAGAATGTTTTGCTCTTATAGACAGGGATGCAGCCCTGATGAATGGAGAATCGTGACAAAAGCTGCGCGGCGCAATGGTCAAAGATGTCGATCTAGGGAATATTTACGTAGTAAAGCTAATTATAAAACAGCGGAGCTTTGTAAACAGCTCCGAGTAATCATCTCATCTCCCTAAGCACTATATGATTGCCAGAACAAATTTTCGGGGATTTTTGAAAAAGTCCTGTGTACACATGATATATTAATGGTAATTTACCAGTGAAGACGGTATGTGTGAAAGGGGCTAAACTCTTCTTCTGCATATGCTGTGAATGTGAATTAATATTCATCTGGAAAAACAGTGTGTATTATCTCACTAGATTTGTAACATAATTTATAGACCTTTGCCAACACAGGAGAATACATCAACCTGTGTATTACACTATGTCATTCATTCATACATCGCTATTTAAAATTAAAAGTTTCTGCATGTGATCAAATATTAAAATTGAATGGATTAAAACATTGTTTAATAACGCTGTGAAGTGAAACGTCACCCAGCTGTTGTCACACTCTTTTTATTTGCTCTTATACATAATGTACTTTGTTGGTTATGTTCATATTACTTATAGGCATATTACATTATGTATTTTAGGTAACAGTGTTGTTCAATACAATCATGTTATTTCTTGATTTTGATATTTTATTTGAGCCATTTATTATTGCCTTGTCATTAGTTTTTATATAAATAGTCATATTAAAGCCTGGTTTACACTTAGGTCTATTTGTGTTGCTAAAAAAAATCAGATTACTCAGTTGTCAAAATAATCAGTAGATTACTTGATTACCAAAAATAATCACCAGTTGAAGCCCTAGAATAATTAAAATATTTCTAAATACAACTTCATTGATTTACTTTTTTTTTTATTAAAAAACAAATATTTTTTCACTGAAAAATTCCTAAAAATAGTATTCAAATATTGGCATGTTCTAGTGAACCAAAGAATCTATATTGTCATATAGTGTTCATATGTGGCTCTATAGCTTATAATTTTCCAAGAGTATGATACAGCTTTCATTCATTAGGTCAACAACAGATTCATAAAAAAGAAAATCAGTTTGAATAAAGAAAGCAATATCTTTACCATAGTATCCTTTCAAATGCATGCTTTGCATGTGCTGCCCCGTCCCCAGAAAAAAGTTCAGGATATTTTTTTTTTTTTTGTGCAATATTGCGTTCATTAGATGAATCACATTTGATTATGAATTCAATAATGCATAGCTTGTCAGTGTAAGTGTTTTTATTAATGCCATTTATTTTTTTGTTAATATAGCACATAGCAATAGTCAACTAAATGAATGTAACATGGCGAAGATGAATGCATTTTTGTAAGTTGAACGTCAGGGAAATGTCATATTGGAATCTCTATGGTCTACTGTAATGATGTTCATGTTCTCGATCATGATGAAATTTTATTTTATTGTAGTAATTAAATTATAGCAAACAAGATGACCCGCTGAATTCATTTTAGAGGCGATAACTGATGAATGTATTTTTAGTTTTGTATTTTCAACAGTTTAAATTTGAAAAATAACTTTCATAAACATTCAATGGATTTATTGCATTGTGAAAAAATATATATATAAAAAAACTATCATGCATTTATTGCATTTTGGGAAAAATATACAATTTTATCATTTTTGTGATATAATAGCATTTTATTTAGAGACTCTGAGTTTTAGGTTTTTTTATGGATCTGAATCTCTGAATATCTGTGTCCTGAAGAACTGCTTCAAAAATAATGTATTGAGGATTTATATGAAATCTCATCAGGAGGGGAAGGCCGCCATTCATCTGGCTGCAGAACAAGGTCATCAAGACATCGTGGACATTCTGCTGGCCCATAACGCCTTTGTGAACAGCAAGACCAAACTGGGCCTAACGCCTCTGCACCTCAGCGCTCAGAGCGGCTCGGCGCAGCTCGTCAGGTTACTGGTGGAGACCCATCAGGCCAGTGTTGATGCTCTCTCTCTGGTAAGAACTGAAAGCTCTGTGCAGACAAAAAAAATGATCTTAAACCCAGAGATATTAAACTGAACAGCTCATTTTCACAGAGAAAGCAGACGCCGCTGCATTTGGCAGCCTTCAGCGGACAGCTGGATGTTTGTAGCAGCCTGTTAAACCTGAAAGCTGACATCACTGCTACAGATATTGTGAGTGCAATGAGATGCATTATAATGCATTAACTAATATGAATAAATAAAAAATTAATGTAAAGTGTTACCAAAATAAACCTTAAAATATTTTAATCAAACTTTCTATGTTATGATAAAACCTGTTTATATAATATTTGAGTTAAAACAGGAACAATTATTTTGAATTATTTCTTTATAAGTCTGAGATATCATCTTTATAGCAGTTTAGTTGTATAGAACTTAAATAATAATTATAATAATAATCATCCTACTACTGTTACGGAATACCACAGGAGGCTGAGGATAACAGAAAGAAAGTTTATTTAGGCACAAGCAGAGGAGCAGGTAGTGCTGGGTAAAGTGATGTTGTGGAAGGCAGTAAGAATGGATCCGTTGTAGAGGGGTAGAGACGTTGAAGATGGGAATTGTACCACACACATGCACGGAGATGACTGGGAACTTCTGGAGATCGCTGGAGAGAGGTAAGTAGAGATAGAGTTAGTCCTTAGAGTTAGCATACAGGTAAGACCTTGTTGCGAACGAGACCGGACGCTGACTGAGTGTGTGTGTGTGGTATTTGTGGTGCAGAGGTGATTGTTCGTTGATGAGGGTCAGGTGGAAGTGATCAGTATTCAGGTGAGGGCGTGCGCGGTGATTGGAAGGAGGTGGCGTGTCTGTAACAGTACCCCCTTCCTGTTCCTCTGGACCATGTCCTTCCCAGTCCACTAGGTATTCAAGTTGTCCACCACGCCGCCGGGAGTCCAGGATGTCTCGAACTTCATAGGCAGCACTGTCTTCAAGGAGGAGTGGAGGGGGGCTTCTGCTTCGCCAGGTTCTGTGGAGGGAGAAACAGAGGGATGGTGAGGCTTAAGGAGGGACACATGGAAAGTGGGGTGAATCCAGTACTCTGGTGGTAGTCGGAGTTTGAAAGTGACCAGATTGATCTGCTCTAGGATGGTGAACGGGCCAATGAATCTGAGACTTAACTTGCGGCAGGGCAAGTGCAGGCGGATGTCCTGGGTGGACAGCCAGACATTCTGACTGGGTTGGTATGCCGGGGCCTTGGATCGGCGAAGGTCGGCTGCCATCCTGCGCCTGCGTAGGGCCTGTTGGAGTTGGTGGTGAGCTGCGCCCCAGACCCTCTCGCTCTCCCGGAACCAGTAGTTGATGGCGGGGATGTCCAAGGGTTCTCCTGACCAGGGAAAGAGTGGAGGTTGGTAGCCGAGCACGCACTGGAATGGAGTGAGTCCGGTGGTAGGTTGTCACAGGGAGTTCTGTGCGTACTTGGCCAATCCTAGGAACTGGTTCCAGGATTTCTGGTGGCCATGGCAGAAGGTAGGGAGGAAGCATCCAATCTCCTGAAACTTCCTCTCTGTCTGCCTGTTGGATTGGGGATGGTATCCAGAGTACAGACTGATGGCCACACCTAGGAGCGAATGGAATGCTTTCCATACCCGGGAGATGAACTTAGGATGTCTTCCGGAATGACGAAGTACCTGACGACATGGTTAAACAGTAACTCGGCTATTTCCATGGTCGTGGGCAGACCTTTCAAGGAGAGAAGACGACATGATTTAGAAAATCTGTCCACAATGACTAGAATGCAGGTATTATTATCGGAAGGAGGAAGATCAGTAATAAAGTCCAACCCTAGGTGTGACCATGGGCGATTAGGGACGGGCAGAGAATGGAGCTTGCCTGATGGTAGATAGCGTGGGCTTTTAGAGATGGCACAGTCTGTACATCCGTTCACGTACCTTCTGATGTCAGAAGCCATGTTTGGCCACCAGAAGCGTTCCCTTAGCAACGAGAGGGTTTCATTGACCCCCGGGTGACCAGTGCCAAGAGATGTGTGAGGGAGTGAATGAGTGGAGTTCGCCGTGTCCTGGGGATGTACTGGTGTCCCGGTGGGCAACTTGATTAGATTGGAGGAAGGAAGGAAGGGTCTCAGCAGACCAGGTAATGGGGCTGATGATGACTTTTTCCGGAAGTATAGTTTCTGGTCAGTGAGAACCAGAAAGGGTTGTTTGGCTCCCTCCAGCCAATGCCTCCATTCCTCCAGGGCCAATTTGATGGCCAGCAGCTCACAGTTGCCGATGTCATAGTTTACCTCAGCCGGGTTGAGCTTCCGGGAGAAGAAGGCGCATGGGTGGAGCTGACTGGGATTCCCCTGCTGCTGAGATAAGACCGCTCCCACTCCGGTGGTAGAGGCGTCGACTTCTACAATGAAGGGTTGATTGGGGTCAGGATGGACCAGGAGTGGAGCGGTCATAAAGGCCCTCTTGAGGGAGTTGAAGGCCTCTGTTGCGGCCGGAGTCCAGGAGAGTGATTTGGGTTTATTCTGGAGGAGGCTAGTGAGAGGGTTGGTGATGGCACTGTAATTTTGGATAAAACGTCTGTAGAAATTGGCAAAGCCAAGGAATCGTTGGAGTTCTTTGATGGTGGTAGGAATGGGCCAATTTCTCACAGCATTTACCTTCCCCTCGTCCATCTGGATGCCACTGCTGTTGATATTGTAACCAAGGAACTGCACTGAGGGCTGATGGAAGGAGAATTTCTCGGCCTTGAGATAGAGCTGAAAGGCCCTCAGGTGTTGCAGGACCTTTGCAACATGGCGACGATGTTCCGCCAGGCTCCGGGAGTAAATGAGGAAATCATCAATATAGATGAGGACAAACTTATGGAGGAACTACTTCCAGAAGATGACAGGGTTATGCTTCTCCAGTCATGGGCACCCTAGGATGACATCAGTGCTAGATTCCTCCAGAACCAGCAGGTGGATCTCCTTTTGATGGAGTAGTCCGGTTTGGAGGGTGACACTATGACTCACACTCTTCTACTCAAAGGCCAGTTATTTTGTAGACCTGGTAGGCTGACGGCGTTGACGTGGTGGCGAGTTTGAGTTGACAGCAGAGGGCGCCGGAGATGAAGTTGCCGGCTAACACAGAATCGAGGAAGGCGGAAACTGGAAGAGAGATGTCAGCGGCAGTAAGTGTCACAACTGTGGTCAGTGGTTTTATTTGATACTTTGAAGGGAGAATGGCACTCACCATGGGATGAGGAGGACAGACAGGGCATACAGAGATGATATGCCATGGGGATGCACAGTAGAGGCATAGATTCTGGGCCAGCCGTCTTGTCTTTCAGTCCCAGTGAGTCAATAGGAGTCGACGAGCATAGGTTCATTGGCTGGTTCTGGGGAGCTGACGGCCTCTGGTAGGCAGAGTGGCGAATTGGAGTTTGAACCGTCCAAGCACGATGGTATCCTTGTATGCAGCGAGATGCAACCGCACTCGAGGTTCCAATCCCTGATGGTAGGTAGACAGCAAGGCCTGTTCATTCCATCCACTGGTGGCTGCTAGAGTCCTGAACTGAAGTGCATATTCACTGACAGACATTTTTCCCTGTTTCAGGTTATAAAGCTTCTCACCAATAGACGAGTCCCAAGCTGGTCTGCAAAAAACTTCTTAAAAATGGTTGATGAAGCTGGAATAAGACTGGATAACTGGGTTATTCTGATTCCAAATTGAATCGGCCCACTGAAGTGCTTTACCTTGCAGTTGGGATATCAAGAAGGCCACCTTAGATCTTTCGGTTGGGTATAAGTGCGGTTGCATCTCCAGGACCAGCGACCATTGAAGTAGAAATCCGCTGCAATCCTCCACCGAACCAGAGTAGGGCGCCGGCTTGGCCATGGGATTGGTGTGCACGGCAGGTGAGGAAGTGCTCGCATGTGCCGGGGATGCGGGTAGAGTGGTGAGTGTCTGACGTAATGCGTCGACCGGGTCTTGGAAGGGGTCCGTGAGGCTCATGCTTGAGCCGATCGGTGTTGTTCTAGTCTTCTGTTACGGAATACCACAGGAGGCTGAGGATAAAGTGATGTTGTGGAAGGCAGTGATTGATGGATTCGTTGTAGAGGGGTAGAGACGTGTGTGGTATTTGTGGTGCAGAGGTGATTGTTCGTTAATGGGGGTCAGGTGGAAGTGATCAGTATTCAGGTGAGGGAGTACGCTGTAATTGGAAGGAGGTGGAACCTGGCGTGTCTGTAACAATTTTTTTGTGTTATTGAACTAAAATATTGAACTTGAAATAAGTCATCTAAATAAATGACATAATAATTTAATAATAAACCTTTACACAGGCAAGTTTATTCTATAACTGCTCAAAATTCGGCATAAAGACAGTAAAATATATCAAAAATATATTTATATGAATTTATATTATCTGAATTTATATTCAGAATTATTCTTTTTTTAGTTAATACATGATTGTATAGTCATAAATTCATCTTTTCTTATCATAGTAATTTAAATGCACCTTTTCATGGTGTATATGCTACTTCAGATGCAGCTTTTGTGCCACCTTTGCTGTCTAAAGGAAGTACAAGTTTTTAAATATATATTCTTAAAATGTTTTATCTTCTTGAATTCCCCCAGTCCTGTTTTTCAGATGCCCACTACTCTTTATAACTGACAGAATCCTGATAATAATGACAGTAATCCTGCCATCATGGGTCATGCAGTGTTGTTTGCTGTGTTGTTTTAGCAAAATCAGACTCCTCTTCATCTAGCGGTGGAGAATGATCACTCGGAGGTTGTAAAGCTGTTCCTGAGGCACCGCCCTAAATTAGCCCAGCTAGCTAACATGGAGGGAGCGACCTGCACACACATCGCTGCAGCTAAAGGCAGTGTGGCCGTCATTAAAGAGCTGCTCCTGTTTACTCAAGGACCGGTCACACTCAACAACAAGGTCAGGATGTCATTTTATGTTTTATTAGCTTTTGCTGCTATGTTGATTCAGTTTGTCTTGGCAGTGTTGTTTTGTTTTCTGTCTCTCTCCTCCATGCAAAAGCTTAAGTGAAAGTGACATACAGCCAAGTGATCCATACTCAGAATTCGTACTCTGCATTTAACCCATCCAAAGTGCGCACACACAGCAGTGAACACACACCCAGAGCAGTGGGCAGCCATTTATGCTGCGGTTCAGTGGCTTACTCAAGGGGACCTAAGTCGTGGTATTGCCAGCCCGAGACTCGAACCCACAACCCTAGGGTTAGGAGTTATACTCTCTAACCACTAAGCCATGACTTCCCATTAATGAAGATCAGCTGGTCCTAGTTATCATCAACCACTCTGATTGGCTGCTGGAGGGAGAGTGTATGGATAAAGCTGGAAACTCCATCTGAAGCGATGCCCTTTTTGGCCTTTCCTGCCTGTTTTTATTTATTTTTATTTTTTTGCGCATTGTTGTTCTTGTATAACTTTGGAGAGATGTTGCTACTTTGTTTTGTTCAAGTAAACCCACAATGTGAGACTTAAGCTGAAAGTTCATAATTTTTTGGAGCAGTAGGGAGGTGGATACCGTTTCTTTTATGGCCCATGTTTTCTCCTGTTTTTATCTAGAAAGGGAGTCAGGTAAGACTTTTGTTGTTTATTTAGATTTTTGTTTTAAGAGATTAGAAAGAACCCCTTTTGTAAGTTAGACCTGTTATGCTTGTTGTTTTGGCCTTGGCCCCTGCTGAAGCTTTATTTTATTCCTTGTTTAGTACTTTTTTTGTTTACTTGTTAAATCAGTTTTCTAGACTGTGACAAAAGCTTGTGTGATTTCTGTGGAATGCTGGGACAAGAGAGAAGAGACTCAAAACCACAACATTAGGAGTCAAAACTCTTTAACCATTAGGCCACGACTTCCCCAAAATGTAAAGCTTTTGTCTTTAATGTTCCACTAAGTACTGGGGCTCGGTAGCTGCAGGGGGTGGCGGGGAGATATCCCCATAAGCCAATGCCCTCTTCCTGGAATCATATTGTAAAGGGGGTGAAACATCTGTGAATGGTGGCACCAGCTGATGACCCTGCAGTTGGTGCATTGGAGGAGGTGCATCAGGCAGGAATATCAAGCAGGAAACAGATTCTGTATTTTGAAATGGAATATATACACCTTTTATTATAAATATTAGATTTTATTTCAAGTAATTGTTTTTATGGTCATATTTTTAAATCTATATAGTGTTTTAATTTTTATTTACATTTTGTTTAATGAAGTTCATGAAAATCTACCTCATTTTATTTCAGGTAATTAAAATGTTTTACTTTTACTTCTGCTCTTTCTAACTTGGCAGGCTAAGGGTTTGTGTCCGCTGCATTTGGCTGCTGCTGGTGGTAATACGGAGGTAGTGAAAGTTCTTCTGGACGCCGGAGCATCAGTGACAGAGGAGGACGCCGTGAGTTAGAAAGACAAATTGTGACAAAGGACATTTTAACATGATGAAGAACAATAATAATTTTGTAATAGTGCAACTGTACATTGATCTTTGACCCTTTCAGGATGGCATGACAGCAATTCATTTGGCTGCCAAGAATGGACACACTCATATTCTGGAGGTGCTGAAAGACAGCGTTTCACTGAAGATCCAGAGCTCCAAGGTGCTTCATGTGAACACATGACCTCTGCTTATAAAGGTTAAGCAGAACAAAAATCTGCTGTAATGTTTCAATATTAGTGAAACATATTTATGTGTGTGTGTGTGTATGTTTAGACAGGTTTGACAGCTCTGCATGTGGCAGCCTGTTTCGGACAGGTGGACTTCGTGAGAGAAATCCTGACTAAAGTTCCAGCTACAATACGCAGTGAATTTCCTACTAACTGCGACAGTCCCAGCGGCAAAGATGATGTGAAGAGACAACAGCTGTTCGCTGAGGTGACGGGACACAACGAGATACACTGCAGAACATGAGTGTTAGAAAACAAGGCATTTTTATTCTGGGGGATGCTCGCTTTGCATTGCAGCAGTTTTGTTTGTGTTTTGTTTTCACTGGGAGTCAAACCCATGAGCATTGTTGTTGTCATTTTAATAATGTGGATTAATTTGAACAGGTTTTTGTTGTTGTTGTTGTTAAAGAAAAACGGAAAAGGTTATTGTAACTTCAACTGAAACTTCAAATCCATAAAATAAAATAAAAAATTAAATGTCTACACATTTCCAAATCCTCTATGACATAAAATAAAAACACATAGTGTATATTTTGTTATGTTTTTAATATATTTACATTTATTAATATTTTTATTAATCAGTTCATGATTATATATTTATAATTTGATGTTTATTTTTTTAATTGTTTAAAACCATTATTTAAAATTATTGTGTGTTCAGTACATTTACACTTTTTACAAATAAAGTAAAAAGAGAAATATAACTCCTAATTGAGTTAATTTTTTACAGACTTAATGTCATAGTTTATTCTAAATGAATTGTATAACAACTTTAAATTTTGTATAAAGACCCAGTGCAGCAGTAAAATATTATAAAATGTGTATCATTTTTATTTTTAGTTATATTGTCTATTTGTTATATTATCATAAATATTAATTGTAGTTAATTTATTTATAATTAAATATATAATTATATAAAACATGTAATATAAATAATATTATTTATACATTTTATATTTTAAAATATTAAAACATTAATTTCATAATATTTCTACAATATTATTTCCTGTGTACTGTACAATAAATTCATTTTTCACCTCCATACATTGCACATACAAGTGCACTTTTTTATTCTGTTTATGAAACTTATTACACCTTTGCAGTGTAAAGTATATTTAAGATGTTTTCTCTCAAAATAAGTCTTGATATCTTAAGGTAATTTAGCTTTTACTGAAACAAAAGCCACAATGTACATATTAGTGCTTGTGAATCATCAGTGCATGATTTATTGTGTGTGTGTGTGTGTGTGTGTGTGTGTGTTCAGTCAGGTTACACACCTCTTCACCTGGCGGCTCAGTCCGGTCATGAAAACATGGTTCGCTTGTTGCTGAATTCTCCTGGTGTTCAGGCCGATGCTGAGACAAACATTCAGGCAAGGGATCAGAAGGACTGCTGCAGTCTGAAGAATGACGTTTGAGTGCGGTTCTGACCGTCCATCGTGTGTTTCAGGGCTCCACTCCTCTGCACCTGGCGGCTCAGAGTGGACACACGGCTTTGGTTGGGCTGCTGCTCAGCCGCTCTGGATCTCTGCTGCACCTGACCGACAAACACGGATGTACCTGTCTGCATCTGGCCTCTGCACATGGACACGTGGCCATGGTGAGAGTCCTGCTGGGACAGGGAGCTGAGATCAACCACAAGGACACGGTGAGAAGAAACCTGCCATGCAAAGAAAAATCACACAGAAATATCTCGATTATTTCTCATAGACAGCTGTTACGTTCCTCGTATGTTTTGTATTTTTGTTTGCTCCTTGCTTTTTTCCCTTCTTTAGTGACTGCTAATCTGCACCTCTTAAAATAAATTTATTTCATATCGAATGTCACTGTCTGTCTGTTGCCGGATCTTTGTCTTTCATGGTTTACCCCAGTGACAGTTGTGTCTCACTTAAATGTTACAAAACATCCCCCAAAAAATATCAAGCATGTAACATTTTTAATGTTACAGTATTTAATAATTTAGGGGATGCAAATGGTCAGATACACTGTTGCTGGAGTAACCAGTGATCGTGAAGCAGGTGATTTGTTGAAAGAGAGAGAAAAAAATAAATACATTTAATGGTGATTGACTTTGAGCTTGCTTATTTTTTAATGAATCAATTAGAATGGCTGATTTTGATTTGAATAGCAATTGAATAAGTGTAGAAAGGATGATTTGATTCATGTTGCTGAACATTTTCAAACTAAGGTTAATAGGCAGCAGCTGTAGAGGGAGATTAAGCATGATGTAGTGAATGGACTAGAGGAGCTAGAATTGTGTAGAGCAAGAATTGCACAGTGCTGATGCCCATCCTTTGTGCTTTTGTAAGGAAGAAGCGAGAAAAGCGGCTGAGGATAATGAGTCCAAAATCAAAGCTGTATTGCTGCATTTTGATTACTTTCTCCTGCCCTGTCGGGGTCTGGAAGTGAAGTTCGTCTCAAGTTACATCTGGCAAAGGTCCAGATGGAGGAGAGCGTGAGGATAGCTGAGAGAGTCAGGTTGAGCTGGAGTTTCAGCTTGAAATCCACTGTCTAGAAATGAATGCTGATACACAGATCAAGTTGCGGTAACTCGAATTGGGAGTTGCCAGAGATGCACCAGGTCCTCCTGTTCCAGTAGCCCCCAGTTCATTACAAATTTCTCCTCCCGTGCCATTGGTTCCTCCAGTGTCATCGGGTCTGTCTGCTCAGCCTGCCCCTGCAGTAGGCTCCGATGATGCGATAAGGGTAGGATTATCAGGTAGTGCGTTTGATTTGAGTAAACATTGCTCTTATGCCCTCTCACCCCTCACAGTTTAGAGAGATTGAGGTGGACTGGTATTTTAATGTTTTTGAGTGAATTACTTCAGCTTTGATTGAATTGGTCTCGAGAAGTATGGTCTTTGTTACTACAGTGTAAGCTAATGGGAAAAGCCCAGGACATGTGTGCTGTCTTGTCTTTGGAGGACAGTTTGAACAATGATGTTGTTAAGGCGACAATTTTGAGAGCTTATGAACCCGTACCTGAAGCTTATAGGCAGCAATTCCAAATTTTATATAAAAACATTTTGACATACGTTCATTGAATTTGCTAGGGAAAAGTCTATGCTGTTTGACAAATGGTGCATAGCAAGTAAAGTTACAGATTTCTAGGCACTTTGTGATTACATTTTGTTTGAAGAATTTAAGGGTTGTATTCCAGTTCGTACTGCAGTTTACTTAAATGAATAAAGTAAAATCAAATGTGTCTGTTCTTGCTGATGAGTTTGCTCTGACTCACAAAACCATTTGTTTTGCCTGTACTGAAAAAGTTCCTTCCATTTCTCCCATTTCGAAGGACCAGTCACGTTTTAAGTCTACTGATACAAAAGTTAGGGAAGAGAGAGAGTGTTTTTATTGTCACGAAACTGGCCATGTGATTGCTGATTGCCTTGCTTCCTTATCAAGTGTTGGTATTGTAAAGCCTGTTGACGTGATTGACAATAAAAATCATGAGAAAATGGATGTGGGCTATCAACCTTTTTTGGGTGGAAGGATTAGTTTCTGCTGATGTTCAGTCTACAAATCAGGTTAAGGTGACAATATTGTGATACAGGTGCAATGCAGATGACCGCAGCTAAGGATGTATTGTTCTTTTTTCTGATGACACTTTTTGTGGTAGCTATATTTTGGTACAAAGTATCAGAATGGAGACTGTCGGAGTTCCTTAACATCAGATTAATTTGCTATCCGAGTTCTATACAAGAATGATTAAGGTTAGGGTGTGTGAAAATTTGCCTGTGTGTGTGGGGTAAAATTTATCCTTGGTAATGATGTGGCTGTTAGGAGGGTTACACTTTTCCTAGAAGTTTGTGATAAACCACAAGCTCGTAAACTTGCTGATGCAGTTGATTTGGCTACAACCTTTATGGCATCTACTTGGATGGTATTCTGGTGGCTGATGAAGGTGAGGCAGACGGAAAACCGGATTCCATTTTGAATGATGTAAAATTACCAGTGACTCGTGATAATATTGTTGCAGCCAAAGGAGCCGATGTTACCATGCATAAATGTTGTACCTTTTGGAGTTAGCATGTGAGAGGAAAGCTGCTTACTACGAGGATAATGGATTGCTAATGCGTAGATGGGGAACAAATGTCTCTGATTGTTTAATGGTCTACTGTTCATCAAATTGTTGTACCGGTATGTTACAGACAAGTTATACTTTTTTTGGCCCATGATCATGCTTTGTCTTGACACCTGGGAATTAAGACGTATAACCGAATTTTGAACCACTTTGTTTGGACCACATTAAAGTCTGATGTAGTGAAATATTGCAGGACTTGTGATAAGTGCCAATTTTCAGGGAAGACAAAACCAAGTAATTCCGTGTGCACCACTTGTTCCTACACCTGTGATGGGGTAACCTTTCGAGCATGTCATTTTCGATTGCGTTGGTCCTTTGCCTAAGACCAGAGCTTGTAACGGGGACTTGTTAATGATAATGCTTGCGGCTACACATTTTCCGGAGGCGAAAATAACTGCTCCTGTAATCGCTCATGAAATTCTTTTCAACATGTGGGCTACCGAGAACCGTACAAACTGATCGGGTACAAATTTTGCCAAAATTTGTCACAAGTATTAAAGACTTAAACAATTTCCCATAGAGTCGCAAGTGCATACCATCCATAAAGTCAACGTGTATTACAATTTCTTCACCAGATGCTGAAATCTATGCTTCTAAATATGTTATTTTTTTAATTGTTTCGATGACTGACTTATTCGTTAGTTTGAGGGTTTTCTAGTCCTGTGGGTAGGTTTACTAAACCTGGGTCATTGATCGTTAGAACTTGGAAACACCTGTTTCTGAATGATTGAAGCTTTAAATGCTGGTTTGACGCTAACCTAGAAATTAGTAAATATAAACCAATGTCGTGTCCTGTTAGAATAATTTCGGGAAAAGGAGGTAGGCAAGTTTTTGTATTTAAAGTGGGGGAAAGCAGGGAGCAAACAAAAATAAAAATAAAACATACGAGGAACGTAACATAGCAATGAAATTAAATGGTCGAATGGATGCTTGTGTTGGTCTCATGTTTCTCAGAAGTTTCTTGAGAAAAAGACCCTTGTAATCTCAATCCAAACTGTTGAACTGTCCTGAGCATTTTCTCAACAGTTGGCACGTGACGTGTCGTTGTCGTCTTTTTTCTTTACGGTGGATCACAGAATTATAAGTGCATTATCACCAACTATCACTCAAATGGACCATTGACACGATCTACAATCTCAAATAGGAGTGTCAATGGTCCATTTGAGAGATAGGTGGCGGTAGTGCACTTTTAAGTCTGCAATCCGCCGAAAAGCAAGGAGACATGTCAGGCGCTGGCTGTTTGGAACTCAGGACAGTTTGGACATTGTGGTGAATCAGAGGTAAAAAACTATATAGATACTGTTCAGTTCCTTGCACAAACCGATCTTTGTGTTCTACTGAAGAAACAAAGTCACTTACATCTTGGTTGCCCTGGGGGTAAGCAGATAAAGTTCATAAACATAAAGAACTATCCCTTTAACTTAACCTAAATGTATCAATGTATTTAAATAAAGCTGAAATAAATTATATAAATTATAAAAAAAACTGTCTTTTAAAGAGATGGTGTCTTAAATAAAAGATAAATAAAATATTAAATAAAACTAATACAAATTACGAAAGCTCATAAACTACTAAACTAAATAAAAACTGAAAATATAAAAATAAAAGCTAAATAGATAAATAAATTCATTCTAATTTTAATACATATTATACTTGCATATATACAAAAAATACAATTTCTACAATAGTAATAGTACTATGTACAGTAAATTAATTGAATTTTCCCATTCATCTCTCAAACTGTGCTCCGATATGCCGAAATACCAAAGCAGTGTGTTACTGTTATATAAAGTGAAATGTATTAAAATATAGACTAAATTAAATATAAATATTAGACGAAACGTTAAAAAAAAAAAAATTAAGATTTTTTTTTGCCTTGGCAAGTAACTGAAACCATAAGTAAATTCTAAAATTTAAAATGAAATACATATAAAGATAAATATACATTTTTAACATTTTTTTTTTTTTTTTTTTTTACAAATTACAATAAAAAAAAAAAACACAAAAGAAAATACTATTTATAATACTAAAAACTATTAAATAATTTGAATATGATTAAATGAGTGTATTAATAAATACACTTCTGTTCAGGATTCCTATGCTCAGTAAGGCTGCTTAAAATTTAGGTTTTAACTTTTTTTTTTTTTTTTTTAAATAATCACATAGAAAACATATTATTTCACATTATTACTGTTCTTACTAGGTTTTAGATCAAATAAATGCAGCCTTGGTGAGCAGAAGAGAGACTTCTTTCAAAACCATTGAACTGAATTATTCCAAACCTATGACTGGAAATGTAAAACTAAAATATCAGTATTCAGAGCAGTAAAGCTGCATTCTTGTGAGCAGTAAAGCTGCTGTGTCTTTCAGAGTGGCTTGACACCGCTGCATTACGCAGCTAAAGCCGGCTTTCTGGAGGTGGTGTCAATCCTGGTTGAGAGTGGAGCGTCAGTGTGTGTCGAATGTCATGTCGGATGGACACCGCTGCAGTACGCTGCTCAGGAGAACCATGAGAAAACCGTCATCTTCCTGCTCAGACAAGAGAAGAACATACTCCAATTGCTGGACGACAAGAAGGTCATACTCACTGATACCCTGTTCGTTCTCTATGTGTGTTTGTGTGTGTGTGTGTGTGTGTGTGTGTGTGTGTGTGTGTGTGTGTGTGTGTGTTTATTTGTTTGTTTTTTCCAAATGTTCTAACTACCATATGTTTATTAGAGAGCTGATACTGATGGAGACTGAAACGTCACTACATTACTATACATCATACACAACACACTGTATTAAAAGCACATTTATGAAAATTGGTTTATGTGAAGATTGTTTTAAGTTCACCTAAATTAAAAGTTATAATATTTTTAAAGTTCTGTAAGCATTTAGGTGTAGATGATGGCACAAATTTAACTGTAATAATGAATGGGTTCAATTTTAGCCTCCAAAATTTATTGTAAAAAATCCATAATACTGGCCTTCATTCATATTAATTAGTTGAAAGAGTAAATACACTTTTTATAAGTAAAAATAAATTATAACTTGTGTATTATATTATATTTTACTGCCTACTCTGAATAAACTCAGCTGCGTAACTCAGCTTTTATTTAGATTAATACTAATATTAGATAAATTATGTAACTGATATCAAATAAATTATAAATAAAATTGTGTCTTATTGTTGTTGCTGATTTAATTGTATGAATCTTTATTGAAGAATTCTAAATGTGTTTTTCACAATGGTTAATTAGATGATTTTACATCACTGTTTTTCTGTAACGTGATGGCAGGGTTGATTCTTTCATTTTATTCTTAATGAGCAGAAAGGAACTTCAACACAGGTTTAAATGGATAAAAAAAATTTGAAACAATGAAAATTAAAATTCCACCATGATTTTCTCAACCTATAGCCATCCTAGGTGTATATGACTTTCTTCTTTCAGACAAATAAAATCTGAGTTATATATATTAAAAAAAAAATGTCTGGCTTTTCCAAGCATTATAATGGCCATAAATGGGTGTTGAGATTTTGAAGCCAAATACAGAATGACGTCCAGCAGATGATGTAGGACATACAGTCATGGTAAATATAATTAAAAAAGGCTGTAAAAATGAATCTGCATTGTTAATCCTTTTGATCTTTTATTTAGAAAAATCACAAAAATCTAACCTTTCATTTGATAATAATAATATTAAATGGGGAGAAATATAATTATGAAATAAATATTTTTCTCTAATACGCATTGGCCACAATTAACGGCACCCTGTTATTCAATACTTTTTGAAACCTTCCTTTGACAGTTTAACAGCTCTAAATGTTCATCTTGAGGGTTTGCTGCTAAAAAGCTCATTTTCTGTTTTCTGTCATGATGACATGCCAATCAGCTAATCAACTCAAAACACCTGAAAAAGGTTTCCTGGGCCTTCAAAATGGTGTCTGACACTCATTGACACCATTCACACAGAGTTTAAATCAAGAAAAATGCATCGCCAATAAGCTGTCTTTTCACAGAGTGCTGTATCCAAGCATGTTAACAGAAAACTGAGTGGAACGAAAAAGTGTGAAAGAAAAAGATGCACAACCCGAGAGAACCGCAGCTTTATGAGGATCGTCAAGCAGACTGGATTCAAGGAATGCATTGATGCTGGGGTCAAGGCATCAAGAGAATTTGTTAAGGAATTTGGCTACAGTTGTCATATTCCTCTTGTTAAGACACTCCTCTACCACAGGCAAAGTCAGAGGCGTCTTACCTGGGCGAACGAGAAGAAGAACTGTTGCCATTGGTCAAAAGTCCTTTTTTCAGATGATAGCAAGTCTTGTATTTCCTTTGGGGTGCAATATCATCTGCTGGTGTTGGTCCATTGTGTTTTTTGAAAACCAAAGTCACTGTACCCCTTTACCAAGAAATCTTGGAGCACTTCATGCTTCCTTCTGCTGACCATCATTTTGAAGATGCTGATTTCATTTTCCAGCAGAATTTGGCACCTACCGCACTGCCAAAAGCACCAAAAGTTGGTTAAATGACCATGGTGTTGGTGTGCTTGACTGGACAGCAAACTCACCAGACCTGAACCCCAGAGAGAATCTATGGGTTATTGTCAAGAGCAAGCTGAGAAACAAGAGACAAACAATGCAGATGAGCTGAAGGCCACTGTCAAAGAAACCTGGGCTTCCAGACCACTTCAGCAGTGCCACAAACTGATCACCTCCACGCCACACTGAACTGATGGAGTTATTAAAGCGAAAGGAGCTGGTTTTATGAAGTATTGTAATTTGAGTTTTTGTTAAATGTGAGGTAAAATCATAACAATTAAAAGTACCAAAGACTTAAACCATTTCAGTCTGTGTGCACTGGATTTATTTAATACATGAGTTTCACAATTTGAGTTGAATTACTGAAATTAACTTTTCATCAACATTCTAATTTATTGAGAAGCACCTGTATATACCTTGGTTTTTCTCATTGTAATGGATGATTCTTCTTCTGTGAAACAGGAAGCCGTGGCTGTGTAATTTCATGTTCATAATCACCCTGGAGTGCTCAAAATTGTGAATATGAATGGGAGTATACTTCAGAAATATTTTACTATGAATAATTTCTAGGGGTGCCAATAATTGTGTCCAACGTGTATTTCAGAAAAACATTCATTTCATAATGATATTTCCCCCCATTTCAAATTTCATACTGTGATGCCGTGTGTCCCGGCATAACCAAACAAAACTGATAAACCCATTATAAAAACACAGCATTTGTAGCATTTAGTGGGGACATAATTACTGAATATAATGACTTATACTGTCTTTTTATGCGTTGCGTATTGCGCTGTGTAAACATAAAACCATGTGTGCATTCGTGATTGAAGAAATGACAAACAACAAGCTCTATACTGCTCAAAACTCGCGTTTGAATCATAAGTGGTGAATTCCTTAAATATAATAAAATGTACATACAGGCTGTGAGTCAGAAGCCTTGCCCTTCAAAATTTGGAACTGCCCCACTTTATAGAAACAGCTTTGTGCACAGCCTTCCCAAGATCAAGTAACAGCCCTTTTCCTCCATAAAATGCGCTGCACACATTTGAATATTTGGGTTGAACTGTTCTGGAACAGTGTTGTAAATACAACTTAACCACTGGTTACTAGTCGTGGCCTCTTTTGGAAGGCCAAACAATGTAGTTTCGCTTTCACAACGAACTGCTCTTAGCTTTTATAAAGAATAACTCTTTGATTTTGAGACTTTAGTCTTTGCAACTTTACACATCTTCTTTATGCACCTAGCACTTGTAACACTCCAAAGAGAAAGGACCAATTTTAATCACATCTTATGACCCTTTTACTATAACTAAGATTGTATTCGTCTGCAAGAAGAAAGTCATACACAATACATTGAGGGTGAGTAAATAATGGGATAATTTTCCATTTTTGGGTAGACTTTCCCTTTAAATGCATTGTTCTGCTGAAAATAAACCAATTCAAATGGCATCATTAATCATGTTCTGTTTTGTGTGTTGTCTGTAGTTTGTGTTCAATCTGATGGTGTGCGGCCGGATGAATGATAATCTGGCTCTGGAGGAGTTGGTTCTTCATTCTCCTGCTCCTCTGGACACGTGCGTCCGTCTGTCGCGAGCTCTGACTCTGGCCGCGCTCAGAGAGAAGGTGCGCTCCATCGACCTGCATGCCGCCGCGCTCCACTGTGAGCTCATGGCTTCTGACCTCCTGACCCTCGCTGCATCAACCGGGGGTCATGGCACAGGTCTGATCCTCAGGGCTGTGGATCACCGGGGTGCCAGCATGCTGGACTGCTTGATCGAGGGAGAGCAGAAGGCCGTGGTGTCCCATCCGGCGGTGCAGATGTACCTGACAGAAGTGTGGTGCGGAGGCCTGCAGTGGAATTCATGGAAGATCCTGCTGCTGTTCTTCTGTTTGCTGCTCTTCCCTCCGCTGTGGCTGGCGATCTCACTGCCACTCAGACACAGGTACAGTCTGACACAGTAAACTTCACCAAGCCTATTTGATCAAAAATACAGGAAAGACAGTAATTTTGTGAAAGATCACAATTTGATTCACAAATGATTACTCTAGTCTTAAGTGTCACATGATCCTTCAGAAATCATTGTAATGTTCTGATTTGCTGCTCAAGAAACATATAATTGATTAATAGAAAGTTCAAAAGAAAGGCATTTAGTTAAAAATATAACTATTTTATAACATTATAAATGTCTTCACTGTCACGTTTGATCAATTTAATGTGTCCTTTTTATTAAAAGTATTTATTTCAAAAAATAAAATCATACCGCAAAACCTTGGAAAGTGTTATTTAAGTATTATTTGTGTACTTTTATATTATTTACTACATTTTCATTTTACATTGTTTATATTTTCAATTCATATGTTTGCATTTAAATTTTAGTATGAATCATTTCTTAATGCACTTTCGTCTTTTGAGTTACTTTTTTTTTTTTATATTTCCATTTAGCTTAATTTTGTTTTTTGTTTTTTTTTAGTTTTAGTAATTTTAGTGGCCGAGGCGACATTTATAATATCTAGTATGTATATTTAATTTTATCCTTGTTTCAATGAATGAAAACCATTTCAAAAGTTGTAGTTAACAATAACAGCACTGGCTTTTTGATAATTTTTTCTAATTTATAAACGATTCAATTTATGCATTTAGCAGACACTTTTATCCAAAGCAACATTTTTTTTTACCAAATATGTTCCCCAGGGAATTGAACCTACAACCTTTTGCATTGCTAATGCAATGCACTACCGCTGAGCCATAGAAACAGTATTATAGTGTTTATTAATATTTTATTAAATTAGCTTTTGTTTTATGATATATTTTTATGTTTAATAAAAAAAATATATTTTATTTCAGTTTTAGTTTCCAAGGCAACATTTCTAAATTAAGTTTAAGTTTGTTTTTAATCTAATATTTGCATTGTATTTTATTTAGTGCTGTCAATCGATTAAAAAAAAATAACTAATTAATCGCACAATTTTTTAAAATTAATCGCGATTAATCGCGATTAATCGCGATTAATCGCAATTAATCGCAATTAAAAGACTGAAACTTTTTGGATATGTAAATATGTAAAATGTAAATAATTAATGTAAACTCAAGACAAAGAAACTATTTAAATTCAAAATATGATTGTTTATTGGAATTTTTGTTTAACTTGTAACACAGATTTTCTCATGTAAACAACATACCTGCAATAAACCATCAATATCCTCCAAATTAACTGTTGGCTTGAAAGCCATATTTATTACAGAAATAAAAACACAGGCATGTAAGTACCATTTGAATTTCAAAACAATCAATGCCAATAAAAAACAAAAATGATTTCCATGTTGAATTCTAAGTGGACTGCATAAAAATTCCAAAGTATAGTCATTGCCAGTGCTTTAAGTGGGCCGGTACACACTGGTACTCAGTACCGCCACTTCCAAATATAGCTCTTGAGCGTACCGCCACCTCTCCGTGCGCCCAGAACGTGCTTGTAGCGTACCGGTACGCTCATTTGGACATCTGTTTTAATAGAGGTTTTAATCTTTTACCTGCACTGCCGATTTTCAGAGCGCCCTTCACAATGCGAGCTTCCTAATTCATCCCACCCAGAGCAGAAACTACATTAACCATTCACCCTTAAGTTATACAAGTGAATAGCGCATGTGTCGCTTTTCCCACTGTTAAGTGTCAACAACTCAACGTGGCCGGAGAAGGTGTGTGAAACTCGTTGTGAGTTATACTAAAGCAAAATCTTGAGTATTTATTGTCTGATAAACATTAAAAAATGTCCGCGGAGGTTGAGTCGTCCTGCAGCCCCCGCTGGCTGTTCATTGGCTGCAGCATCTTTTTTCTAAGTTCTAAACAAATACCGTAGACGGCAAGGCACAAATTTAGATATTAATTTATCTAATTAATCTATAGCCTATGCACAAAGACAATATGATCTTTTTGTTCCCTTTTTGTTTTAAAACTTGATGAAGAGAGAGAGCGCAAGTTGCTGCAGCTGCGAGGACAGTGATGCACGCGTACAGGAGTGATTGACAGTTCGCGGCACTGTGTACAAAAAATACTCCGCTACACAATTATTTCGTTATTTTCGTTTAATCTTATTAACGTTAGCGTTACAGAAAGGTCTGATTTACGCACTGTTACAGTCATCCGGCAGAGTTTTATACGGAAACTTTCCGTCTAAAAGTCCTTCCTTGGTCTTATCCATATTTCTTTGCACGTTGAACACACATAGGTCACAACCAGAAATAAAAAAAACTGCAACCGCGTTAATTGCATAATTTTTTTTTAACGCGTTAAATATTTCAAATTAATCGAATGCGTTAACGCGCTAATTTTGACAGCACTAATTTTATTATATCTTTATTTGAATTAACAAAAACAATTGTAATAGGCCTTTAGATAAAAAAAATGGTTCTTAAGAAACATAAATTAAATAATATGTATCCAAACTTTTTACTGCCTGTGTTTCTCGGTTGAGGAGAAATGTGTGTAACTGATTGTTTTAATCTCCACTCAGCTTCAACACCATCCCAGTCATGAAGTTAATGAGTCATCTGGTGTCGCACGTCTTCCTGTTGGTCCTGTTCATCTTAACAATCGTGTATCCGCCCGTGAGTCCTCTGTCTGAGGGCCGTCTGGTGCCCGGCTGGTCGGAGTGTCTGTTGCTGATCTGGCTTTGTGGGATGCTGGTATCCGAGCTGACCTTCCCAGGTGAGCGTGCTGGATTAGCGTGGATTGGTCTTCTTCTACTGGGTTTTTCCACCGCGGCTCTGCTGTGCCACCTGCTAGCAGTCTTCACCCAATGGTGGCCACCAGTGCACCTGCACTGTCTGTTTGCTAGAAACGTCCTGCTGGCCGTGGCAATGACACTGGGATTCATCCAGCTGCTTGAGTTCCTCACGTTCCATCACTTATTTGGCCCATGGGCTATAATAATCCGAGACTTGATGAAGGATCTGTGCCGGTTCACGGTGATCCTCATTTTGTTCCACACTGCCTTCACGCTGAGTCTCACTGCTTTGTGTCAGCCATATCCACATGATTGGAACAACAGCACTGGTAACGCCACACAAGTGACCATTCTGGGACCTTTAAACATGTCTGTGCCACTCTTCTTTGCTTTGTTTGGTTTAACCGAACCAGATAAAATTCCCATGGTGGAGCATTCACCTGCTGCCATGGAGTTTTTGGCTAAAATGGTATTTAGTGTGTATCTGGTGGTGACTTCCATCGTGTTGATCAACCTCCTCATCGCCATGATGAGCGACACATACCAGCGCATCCAGGCTCAGTCTGACATGGAATGGAAATTCGGCCGAGCCATTCTGATCCGCGATATGAGCCGCAAGTCTGGAATTCCGTCTCCGTTCAACCTGTTCAGCAAGCTCTTCTACTCCATCAAGCTTCTCTGCAAACGTGCAGGTAGGAGTTGCTTTTCAGTAAAGATCATTTGCATGTTACTGGGGAAACTTGTGTCTGGCAAAGAATAAAGTGGCAACTCTTTTTTTCTTGCAAGTGCGAGTTTATCTTGTATATGCAAGTTATAAACTCGTAACTGCGATATCTTCGAACCTCAGAATTCTGACTTTTTTGAGATGTAAACTTTTCTCAAGTTTACATCTCTCAATTTGAAATTTTTCCTTAGAATTTAGATTTTATATCTAACAATTTGAACTTTAAAAACAAAAAAAATCTTGCAGTTTTGACTTTTCTCTTGGAATTCTGAGTTTACATTTTAAATTCAGTTTTTTTCAGGTAATAAAATAAAATAACGCAAAATGACAGTTCAGTGATGTCATCATTCATCTCAGTTCAGTTAATAGTATATGTGCAATGATTTGCAATCAAGTACTGGATCTGGGTGACTGCAGTGACCCTCTGATCTGGATACAGATTGGATCTGGTGGCTACGGTGACCTTGGAATAAGAGAGAAACAGACTAATATTAGCGTAGATGCCATTCTTCTAGCTATGTAGCAAGTAGATCAGGAGTTATGGGAAGTGTACCAGGTTCTGGTTTACCTAATTAATGCAGCCTAAAAATCCTTTAACGTATTTGTATATAAGAAGCGTATTAGTGTGTTACATTTACATTTACATTTTATCCAAAGCGACTTACAAATGAGAACTTGATATGTGTTATGTGTAAGCCAGGTTAAAGAGTTATATTTAGATATATTTTTGAGATGGAAAAATGCAGTTTTACAAATGCTAGAAATCTGGCTTTTTAAGGAAAGATTGCTATCAAATAGCACACCTAGGTTCCTAACTGATGACGAAGAACTGACAGAGCAACCATCAAGTCTTAGACGGCATACTAGCTTATTACATGCAGAGTTTTTAGGTTCTATAATTAACACCTCCGGGTTTTTTTTTTTCAGAATTTAACAGTAAAAAATTACTTCTCATCCAGTTTTTTATATCGACTATGCATTCCGTTAGTTTTTCAAATGTATATGTTTCGCCTGACCACGAAGGAATATAGAGCTGAATATCAGCATAACAGTGAAAGCTAACACCGTGTTTCTTGATGATATCTCTCAAGGATAACATGTAAAGCATGAAGAGTAATGGCCCTAGTACTGAGCCTTGAGGTACTCCATACTGCACTTATAAATAACTTTGTCTTCTAAAGTTGCAAATAATATCAATTATGCAATTTGCTATAGTACCTTGTCAAACTATTTTTTATTATGATCATCAATAATAATAAATTGACTTATTTATTGAATATTGTAGCATATTAGTTTATACTGGCTCCATCTTAAAATGCAAGGTTTGACAAAAGGGATGCTTAATGCTGCAAACAAAAGTTTAACTTGCTGTAGCACACTACTGTAGGCATTTGCTGTCTAAGGAATGTTTGACAGAATGTTCAGACATTTGGGGTTGTGCATCTCACACTTCCTGTACATCTTCACTCCATCTAAGCTTTCTCTAGTGTGTGTTGCTGACTCTATTGCCATGTTATGTGTATATGTGCAGTGTTGAGTGACTTTCCCATGTCTGTGTCCTCCATTGTGTTCAGGGAAGAGCTGCTCTGTGAAGTGTCCTAATGTGATGAATGAGGATGAAGACACTGAAGGTTTGACAGACGCGCGTTCTCTAGAGCAGCTGGGTCAAGCATCTGTCAGCTTCAGAGGAAACAAGACGACACAGATCCTCCCAGAGGGCAAGTATACAATTTCACAGCTCCTCTTCTTTGGTCGGAGATTTATTTATATGGTCAATTTATTTATTTTTTTAGTTTTTCTATGAAATATCAAACAGAAAAAAAAACTATATAACTGTTGTATTACTATTCTGCATAACAATAAATACATAAATTACTTATATGAAATTATATATATAAAAAAGGTTTTATGAACTAAAGGTTATCAGAATACATTTTACAAGAAAATACAATTTCAGTCTTTCTACTTCAGAATTTCATGTTGAATTCATTGTTATTTGCTGTTTATTTGTAAACAGTGTGTACAATTCCTTTTTTTATATAAATTCCTATATTTTTTATTTTATATATTGTTTTTATACTGTTGTAAGAAAAATATTGTTAACTTATACTATTTATTTTAGTTTTCTTGATGGTTGTATGATTATTTTAATTTCTTCTACTGAGTTTGCCATGAAAATAGCCTTTGCTTTATTGAATGAATGAATAAATGCATGAATACATAGATATTATATCATATATTCATATTGTAATTCATCAGTTCATGATTAAAGTTCACAGATGTATTAATATTTATCAATATTATATTAACTAAATACTTTGAAAAAACTATTTCATAATTTTATTTCTACAGCAGTACTTCAAGTGTACAGTAATTATTTTAAGTAAAAGCAAGAAATAATAGGATTTGTCATGAGTCAATCTATAGCAATCATCTTGTGTTACTGTGCAGGCGGTCAGATTGTGATGTCCATGTCTGGAGGACAGGAGCACGTGGAGAATGTTGTGGATTGGCCGTCTGTGGTCCAGCAGTTTTTAGCCCAGCGCAGACAGAGGGACAGATCACAGCTGGAGAGAGATGAATGAATGATGACCATTTCACCATGACAGATGAATTTGTACTGCCTATTTACATCAGTCCAACCACCTGAGCCCACATCACTTCAGCTTCCTGAAGAACACCTTAGCATTAGCATATCACAGCATGTGCCTTTAGCTGATATCCATTCCTCACTAGTCACTTTAATGAAGATGTCATTTACACTAGTGGTCCAAATTCTGGGGTCAGTAAGATTTGTGTTTGTGTGTGTGTGTATGTGTGTTTGAAAGAAGTCTCTTCTGCTCACCAAGGTTGCATTCCTTTGATCAAAAATAATACAGCAGTAATATTGTGAAATATATTGTATGAATAATAATATATTGTGAAAATAACTGTTTTCTAGAATTCAGTGTCAAATGATTCTTCAGAAATGTTGCTGCTCAACTATAGATATGTGCCAGTATTCAGTAATGTGATATATCATGGCAATGAATATGCACGGTATTGTTATCATGGGCACTTCTAAATACTGTGAATAATTATATATTACAAATTATTCATAATTTCGAATGCATTAAGAATAATATTCCCATCAACTGGTCAAAATGCACAAAACCGCTGTATGCTCCTTGAAAGAGCATGTGTGCTCCGATGTACTGTAAACAAGCACGCATGAGAAGCACATGGGGAAAAACGTGAGAGATGCGCAGAATGAAAGCACATTCTCTTTCTGACAGTTGATGGTGCTAAACTGCAGAAAATGACACACAGATACACTTTAATCTGTGTTAAACTTTTAACTTTTTATATTTTTTGGTATTTCTTCAATGTATTTAAATGTTCCGATATTTTTGTTATAAGAAAAAAGTTGTTATACTGTATTATGATTTAAATTCAATTCAATTAAATACCGTGATAATACCATATACCATGATAAAAGCATGAGCAATTAATCGCAACAGGAAAATTTGATACTGGCATATCCCTGCTCAACAAACATTTCTTAACATCTATGTTGAATACAGTTTTTGTGGAAACTGTGATTCATTTAATTTTTTCAGGATTCTTTGATGAATAGAAAGTTCAAAAGAAGAGTATTTGTTTGAAATAGAAATCTTTGGAACATTATAAATGCCTTTACTGTCACTTTTGATCAATTAAATGCATCCTTGCTGAAGAGACGTATTGATTTGCTTAAAAAATCGTACAGACCCCAATCTTTTGAATGAACATTCTTATTATTGGATTTGAAGTATTTCTACTTGATATCTCTGACTTATGACCATAAATGTTTTATGGGCTGATGCTAGAAAGATGACCGAATGTATTGACAATTGTTCTTTTTTTTTTTTTTTTTTACAAATGAAATTAAATCCATATGTAAATGACACTTGCTAAATATAGGAACATGCTACATATAGCTTTATAATCACTGTGCACCATTATAGAAATTATACAAATGTGATTTAGGGCTCACAACTGGTTTTTGTTGAAGCTGCATCTCATGTAAGAATCACGATAGTTTAATTTCAAGCTCACAATTAGAACATTATGCTCAGATCTGTTCATTGCTGGAAACACTAATTAATGCTCATATTGCCAAAACATATCCAAATATTTCACTACTAACTTCATGTGCCTGATGCTGCCTGACAGTTTAACTGTTGAAGACGCTGCCATTGAGGCTGTTTTTCCATGATATCACATCAAGCAAAAGTCTGAGCTTTCATGATTTGAATTTTAAGTTTTAATTATACTGTATCTGACATGATCTTGGCAAACATCCTACTGTTGTTTTTTAACTATTGTTGTTAACAAACTTAAATCATGTTTATTAGGTCTGCACTTCGACTGTCCTGAAAACCGGACCAAATTGTAAAGGTTACCGTACAGTTATTATTCTCACGTTTAACTCTATAAAATCTACTGTATTCATGAATTTCTAAGGCCTCTAAATCATCAAGGTGATCAACACTTTGTTGAACAATATTCCATGCCTTCTGACTTTGACCTTTTTAGCAAAAGGATTTTTAGTCAAAACGTACAACATCCACCTTCAACTCGTACACTTGTCTTTTTGCTGTCAAATCTTTACTCATTTTAAAAAGTAAACATTAGAACCTTCATATTGTTAGCAATATTTCAAGATGAACACTTACAAGACTAAAGCAACTTAGGTTTGCTTGATTATCCATATATCATTTATTAGAAATAAACGTGAAAAATATGATTCAAATATGATCATCAGGCTTTCGTTTAAAACAGTTCAAACATTCATGCGTCTGACGTCTCTGTCAGGTTTAACTTTGGACAGAGTGATGAGTGGAAAAATAAACATCTGTAACGTGGGGCTGTTTTTCACTTTTATGGATGTACATTTTTGGCTGTGTTTATGCTGAGACTGAGACAGTAACTCATTTGTCTTGCTTTAGGGAAAGTGTTTTTCTTAAAATAGAACCACATCCGGAAACTACATCACTGCCTACATAATAAAATATGTTTAATATTCTTTTAAGTTCTGTAATGCCTGTTAACAAACAATGTTATATATGATTTCTGTTATGTTGCAATAAAAAAAGTCTTTCAAAAAGTAAAAAAAAAAAAAATTTGTTTATTTGTATAGTAATAAATGTACGTAAGGGCTGTATGACATTTTTTAATTCTGTACACAGTCTTTTTAACTTTTTAAGTATTTGACCAGTTTTTTTATCTTTTGATAAACTATCCTATAATGGTGGACATCACTCATTTGATGTAAATACATTTTTAATATATACTTAATTTTATGGTAAAATGTTAGTACATATTAAAGAAAATGAAATGTAATAGAAAATGTGGTGGTTTTAACATTTTTATTAATGATAAATCATCTTGCACAGTACATTTTTTCAAAAATATACAAAGCACATCTTTGGACACTTTTTTCATAATAATAATAATAATAATACATTTTATTTGTAATGCACTTTTCTTAAGCCCAAAGCGTTACAGTAATAAAGTAATAAATAAAATAAAACAAAACACCAAAAGCAATACAACAATTCATTAAAGAAAGACAGTCTTGAATAAATGTGACTTTTTAAAATCACCCAGCGTTGGTGCATTTCTGACGTGCAGAGGAAGTACATTCCATAACTTAAGGGCTTTACATGAAAAGGCTTTTTCCCCCATTGTCTTTAGCTTACATGATGGCTGGTGAAGTGAAAGAGAGTTAGTAGAGCGAAGAGAGCGTAATAGAATATAAGGACGGATGAGTTCACAAAGATACTCAGGTGCAGTCCCATGAAGTGCCTTGTATGATAAGAATTTTAAAATCAATTCTCGCATTTACAGGAAGCCAGTGTAATTGTGAAAGAACCGGTGTAATGTGTTCACTAGGAGAAGTACAAGTGAGCACACGAGCGGCAGAATTTTGTATATACTGAAGCTTGCTCAACGATTTAGCTGGAAGGCCAGAGAACAAGGCATTACAATAATCTAACCTAGTTGTTATGAAGGCATGTATAAGCCTTTCTGTGTCTGCAAAAGAGAGACAAGAGTAAAGTGGGGATTACCGTACAGGAATCAACAATCAAACTGATCTGCTCGGCCTTACGAGTAGCTGCCACTTTACCAATCTGCATTAGTTCAGTTTTGGGGCCATTCAGCTTCAGGAAGTTGTTGTGCATCCAGATACTGATCTCTGCTAAACAACCACGCCAAGCTATTAATGAGCAATGGACATCAGGACTAGTGGTGATGTAAATCTGCGTATCATCCACATAGCAGTGATACCCAAGACCATGTTTCCTAATGATCTGCCCAAGTGGAAGCATATAAATATTAAATAATATTGGACCCAATACTGAACCCTGAGGAACTCCCTGTCGAACAGGCACGGTATCTGATTTGTAGTTACCCAAGCCAACAAACTGGGCAAGATTTGTTAAATAAGACCGAAACCAATTGAGGACAGCTCCAGAAAGATCCAACCAATTTTCCAGCCTATCAATCAGAAGAGAGTGACATATAGTGTCAAAAGCAGCACTGAGGTCTAACAAGACCAAAATACTGCATGCACCTGAATCCGCCGTGATGAGAAGATAATTTACGACCCTAGTTAAAGCGGTTTCAGTACTATGCCCTCTTCTGAACCCAGAGTGAAAAGGTTCAAAGAGACTGTTCAGAGCTAGGTGATTATTTAACTGAACAGCCACAACACTCTCAAGAACTTTAGCCAAGAATGGGAGGAATTCATGTTCTTTATCGTCTGTCATCATTGTAAGTTTAGTGTCATTGATACCTAATTATAACTTTTCTTAATATACTGAATTAGAAGTTAAGGGATTTTTTTCTTATATCTGTCTATATAGTATTTATTAATTCTTATTTAGTAGTTTTAGTTTTTTAGTTATTTTAGTATTTTAACTGAAACTTTAAAATAAAATAAGTTAATAAAAATTATATTTTATATAAGTTTCCATTTGTCTAATTTCAAGTAATTGAACTATCGTTAATAAGTCTGTCTGTCTTCAGATAAAGTTGAACATAATTTATGTTGTGATGCAATCAAAATAGCGTAGTGTTTATTTGAATGCCACTGGGGAAATCAGAATTACCGAAAGGCTCCGTCTCCATCTGCGGTTGTAGCCGTGATGTGGCTGGTGTCTCCGGATAGTCCATATCCCAGCACCTCAGCATACACCCGTGCACCTCTCTGCTTGGCATGTCCATATTCCTCTTAAACGAGCACAGCTGCCCCTTCTCCCATCACAAACCCCTCTCTGTCTGGATGAAACGGGCACAAAGCGAGTCTGAGCTCTTAGTTCCAGTTGGTGCTGAGGGCTCGAGCATGAGTGTGCCTGTCAATGGATAGCAGACTGATGCAGGCCTCCGTCCCACTGGCGCGCATCACCTCGGCATCACAGTGAGCAATGGAATGGGCGGCATCGCCAACAGCATTTTACAGTCTTCCTCACTTCTCCAGCCAACGTAAAACCCTGTCTAGGATTAACCCATGCAAGGCTGTGGGTCCTGACGACATACCTGGACGTGTACTGAGAGACTGTGCCGAACAGCTGACAGATGACCGAACAGATATCTTCAATATCCTCGCTGAGCCAGGGAGATGTCCCCAAAACACTCGATACGCTTCAGTTTGCATACCGTCCAAACCACTCTACAGATGAAGCAATTTCCTCCAGCCTCCACTTGGCTCTTACCGACCTAAAGAATAAAAACTCCTAAGTTAGAATGCCGTTCATCGACTTCAGCTCAGTATTCAACACAATAATTCCACAACAGCTCATCAACAAACCAAGCCTGCTGGGCATTAATAGTTCCCTCTGTAATTGGATCCTGGACTTTTTAACTGGAAGACCTCAGGCAGTCCATGTCGGCCACAACACCTCGAGTACTACCACACTGAGCACAGGTGTCCCACAAGGCTGTGTGCTCAGCCCACTGCTCTTTACACAGTGGCACAGCTTGCTGAATGGTGTGGCACTTATAACCTGTCCCTCAATGTGGAGAAGACAAAGGAGGTTGTGATGGACTTCAGGAAAAACTCTGTTGACCACCCCCACTGACCATCGACAGCTTGACTGTGGAGAATGTCAGCAGCACTATATTCCTGGGGGTGCACATCACATCACAGTCACTCTCCAAGAAGGCACAACAGTGCCTACACTTTCTCCACCGACTGAAAAGAGCAAGTCTCCCTCCACCCATCCTCACCACTTTCTACAGAGGAACCATAGAGAGTGTGATGACCAGCTGCATCACTGTCTGGCACAGGAACTGTAGTGCAGCAGACCGCAAGACCCTCCAACAGACAGTGAATACAGCTGCAAAGATCATTGGTGCCCCTCTGCCCTCCAGCCTGGACATATTCCTCACACGCAAAGCAAACAGTATCGTGAAGGACCCCTCCTATCCCTCCCACAGTCTTTTCCAGCTCTTTCCATCAGGAGGATGGTCCCGGAGCATCAGATCCTGCTCCAGACTGCTCAACAGCTTTTTCCCTCAGGCTGTGAGAGCCCTGAACTCAAATCACCCTGCCTTCCTCTGAAATCCCACATGAACCTCCTACCTACTGTAACATGGACCATCCCACCTTCTCCACCCCCAAGCATCCCCCAACCTTACCAGTTCACATAAAAACTGTCTGAAACATTGTGTGTGTGTGTGAAATTCAAATCATGTTTGTGCAATTCTCCTCTATGTGCATATAGACACTTTTCACTGTTCCCCAGTGTAGACATATATAAATATAGTATATTTATAGTCAAAATCTGTCAGTAGGTTAGCTGTGTATAAGTTTGTACTTTTTTACTTCACTGTTGTATGTCTGTATTTATGTAGCACCGTGGTCCTGTGAGACATGACATTTTCATTCCACTCTATGTCCACATGTAGCGGAATGACAATAAAGCTCAACTTGAACTTGAACTTGAAATAATATCTAGTAGATTAAATCTGAAACCAAAACTTCAACAGATCTCTAAATGTTGTTTTGCAACATGAAGAATTTATAAAAAATTAGAACATTATATATGTATAGATTTAAGCTCATCAAATAGTTAAATATAAAAATTATGCTAAGACAATACAGTTCACATTAAATAAATAAAATGACCATATCTTAATTATATAACACTTTTAAACTTTATATATATCAAATATCAAATTTAACTTTATATATATACATACCAAATTAAGCATTGTATTTGCATAACATTGTATGTATATAAAATACTTAAATAGGTTTAGATATAATATATGACAATATAATAGCATGTCATATTGGCTTAGATTTTCATGCACAAATTTCCATCTGCCTACTTCATTAACTTAAATAACTTACATTTCACACAGAATTATAACTAAAAAGTAATTAAACTCAAAGACGTACTTGTTGTATTCACGGTGGATTCAGCTGCGACTGAAGTAAACAGACCAGATACAGACAGTGCTGACTTCAAGGAGCGGGTTCGTGAATCTTTTGTTTATGTGTGTGACATTGAGCTAGCAGGAAACAACAAATTAATTAAGTTTATGTAAAAAAAAAAACACGGGTTGTTTACTGTGCCCAATATCAGGACATTGGATCGCTTGTTGGGTTATTCTTAACATTTATTGGGTTATTTCTATATTTTGGGTAAATAATAATAATAATAATAATAATTTCAATGGACAGAAGATACAATAACAATATAGGCTACATATAGATATACATTTATAGTTATATAGGCTATGTCAGAAAACACGCGATAGACTTACCATGCCACACCAAACAAACACGATGTGCTCAAACGAAAACACCTTTCCATACAGATGGACCTGATTTTACCCGAAAAATCGAGATTAACTAATTATATTTTAGCACTTAAAAGCTGACGTTGATTCTGAGGTAAATGACAACAACTGCAGTAAAACGAGGATTGAAAGTACAGCTGAATCCCTGATTTCAGCAGCGTGAGTCTCTTCTCTGTGAGATTTTTTCAATGGTCTTTTTTTTTTCTTCTTCTTTTTTTTTTTTTGGAATCCAGGGTAAACAGGAGGAACTCAAGGCGGAGTTTGCCAACTTTAACCCGCCGCAGACAGTCGGAGAAATGCGCGCTTTATATCTCTTACCAAGAGGAAGGAACCGCTAGATCCGCCCCTGCCCAGTGCAGATCCGCCTGGGTCTTGTCTTTTAAATAAAGGTGCTTTTGTTATGATGATCACAGACCCGTGTAGTTTGATTTCTGAGAGGTTATTTTGTGGTCTTATATGATGACAGAGAGCTCTTGTGTATCCGGGAGCCCTCAGCCCTTGATGTCTCTGGCCCTCAGCGGAGAATGGACTGCACTGGAACAGAAACTCAAGACACTGGAGAAAGAAGATCCAGAGATCTTCCAAATTGACGAGGTGAGATGCACTGCAGGTGCTTTTTATTGCATGTTTAAAAATAGACTTCAGTTATGAAAAAAAATATAGAGAGATTTATGTTTGAATTCATAATCATTTATTATGACTGTGCCATAAAAAGTTTTAGAGTACGGTATTAGGAACTAGCACTTGGAGTAAAAAGTAAATAAATATAAATAATTCAAATGAACTATATATTATTTAAAATACATTAAATATTATAATTTTTTGTTATTTTAATAAATGTTTATTGTGTGTATAAATTGAAACTAGACTAATTGAACTATATTAAATTAATAAAGTTTATTCTATGTGTCTGTTTATTTATATTTGTGTGTTTAATAAAAATGTGTATTAATAAAATGAACGTCACTAATTTATTTAATATATTTAACTAGTTTATATATTAGTCTTTAAAATTCAAATAGAGGAAAAGTACTGTTATTAACTGAATTTTTAACATATATTAAATGCATTATATATGAATAATTAAAATTAAACAAATTCAAATATATTAAATTCATAAGTGTTGATTGTGTTTATGTGTATATTTACATACACGCATATGTTTAGTAATTTTCTAATGTTTTAATTGTTTGTCTAACTCTAATAGTTTAATTAAAAAGAATGTGTACTTTCTCTACTTTGTACCTTGTCACAAACAAAATGGATCTGTTATGTGTTTTTAGCAAATAATAAAAATAATAATTATTATATTATTTTATTTTATGTTCTTAAAATCATCACAGTTCTGTGCTCATGCAGTGTTCAAGATGCTATATTAAATATATATATATATTTTTGTATCTGTATGTTCAAGCTGTTTAAACTGATTTCCCTTTTGTGTTATCCAAACACTTCAGCTCTGAATATAAGCACAATTCTGAATCATTTCTCTCTGCAGTGAAATATTGACTATGTTCACTTGTTCTCCCACAGGAGTCTGGATTGAGCCTCCTGATGGTCGCGGTGCGAGAGAGCCATCTGTCTATCGTTGAAAGGTTGCTGGAACTGGGGGTCAATCCAAGTGACAAAACAAAGGTAGGAGTTTCCCATCGTCTGGAATCATGTCTTAAAACCAGCACTCGCCACTTAATGCAGATGATATTCATTAGTAGCAGGCAATTAAGCTTTTAATGAAAATGGTTCAGTGGTTTAAATAAGACTAGATTTTCTGAAGCAAAGCTTCTAGGTTGTTTGCTATTTGATAAAATCGCCCTAAAAAAAATCATTTTTTTTTAAAGTGTCCTTACCCTCAGGCCGTCTAAGATATAGAAGAGTTTCTTTCTTTGTCTGAACAGATTTGGGGAAATGTTGCATGCCATCACTTTCTCATCAATGGGTGCTCTGCAGTGAATGGGTGCCGTCAGAATGAGAGTACAAATAGCTGATAAAAACATCACAATAATTCACAAGTAATCCACATCACTACAGTCCATCAGTTAACATCTGGAGAAGCAAAAGAAAAGAAGCATGTTTGTAAGAAACAAATAATTAACTTTAAACTGTTGCTTCTGGCTAAAATGCGAGTCAACTATCTAGAATCTTGATTTCTCCAGTGAAATGGTCCTCTTCAGGATAAAGATCTGCACAGATAAAGCATTGTTTACAAGGAAAACAGTCCAAAATAATTCTAAATAAATATATTGATGGATTTTGATGAGAGACAACAGCAGATTTAGTTTTTATTTCAATTGGAGGAAGCAGGGCAGCATTAAGACTATAAGGGGCCCCTGGGCTTTACCTCTTGAGGGGCCCTTCCAGGGCTCGAAAATAACGACTGCTCGATTGCCCGAGGCTAGTGTGAATGATCCTCGGGACAGCAGACGGAGCGGTCACTTGCCCAATCGGGCCAGTGCTGTAGGGTGTGCGTTATGTAGTCTATGATATCCTAATTGTTGATTTAACGATCTGATATTATCGAGTATGCATCTCACTTTACAAAAAAACAAAGAAAAAAAAAAAACACCCATTCTGTGCACGCATGCACTACGTGACGTAGTCTAGTAGGTTAGACTTGAACACGTGATTTAATCTTAATGCCTCAGAATTAAAATATGCCCCTGTATATATTTCATAGCAGTTGAGTATACTTAGATGTTCTTAAGATTATCGTAGGAAGTACTAAAGAAGAATTTTAGTAGCTATATAAAATAAAGAAACTAAAGAGGATAAAGTGCACAAAAATATAGAACTTTAAGTACATGGTAGTGAATGATGGCGTGTTGATCCAAAATGAGTGGGTGCCTGCGGTTGCCCGCGGTTACGAGTATATATATCATTAAATATTTTTAATGATATTCGGGTCAGGTTTAGTCAGGTCCTTTGAAATAAAAATGGAAATTAAACCCTTGTCATTGATATATTTTTGAAATACATATGCCTACACTTTATTGGCTGAATAACTGACGCGAAGATGACGCACGGGGCTAAGTCTACAGGTAGAGATGGAGGCGGCAAAGAAGACTGCATGGGGAGCAACAGCGCTGTTTTTGGTAAAACATGATTATGACGACTTCATTAAGTTTTGTTTTATAGAAAACTCTTTTTAAAAGATTTTCGTTTCGTATAAATTGTATCTTAATTTTGATCAATGTTTTATCAATCAGTTTCCCGTATTTAATAAATAAGAAGCAGATATATAGCCTAGCAGACAATGTAATAAGCTCGTTGAGCGAGACCCCACGGAATGAGCGAGCAGATCGGGATATTCAGAAATGCGCTCTCCGCTCACCAGCTCTGATCGGAACAAACCCGAACCTCAATGTCTGCGGATCTTGCAGAAACATACAAATAGACATAGCCAGACTATTTTAGTACAAATTATGAGCTTACTGACGATTTTTTTATAATTCTTGACAAAATTATAATATTTTAAGTTGTGTTGTGTGTGTGTTTTTTTTTGTTTTTTTTTTTTTTTTGCCTTGTTAGTTTCGCCTATGTTCCTATAGCCCAATGACGCTACGATGAGCATTCAGGAAGCGGGTCGGGTACAATATTTTATTTTTATTTTTTTGCGGTCCTAGTTGCGGGCGGGTTAGTTGAAAACGTTGGTATCACTGAGTTCATTATTTTGATAGACTTTCATATCTACTGCTGCCAGCCTGCTAGTATAACCTGTAAATGGCGGTGATTCCCTTTCCCCTTCACCATTATCTGCATCTTCATATTTCCCTGGGCCTGCGTTAAAATATGATGTTAGTTTCGGATTTTTTTTTTTTTTACAAACTGGTCGACGTTCTACTTTATCTTGTGCTGTTTTTCTTTTTTGCGAACCACTTTCATATTTACGAGACATTTCTGTTACATTAGATTAGCTATTAGATTAGTTAATGTCATCATTAGAATATGCGGCAATTATCTTATAAAGAATTCAACGTAAGTATGTAACGTGAGTTCGATACAGGCCAATAACCGAATGCTTTCAGACAATGATTAATTTTATTGGATTTCAGACAATTAATGATTGCAGGGTTCATTGAGTGAAAGAGGGTTTGACTGACACTTCTCGAGCAGGACTTGCAACGAGACTTGCGCGGGAGGGATTTTTCCGTGCCGCTCCCGCAAAGTTTTCTCCCGCTCCCGCAAAAATATATTTTATTTTCGTCCCGCTCTGGCCCGCAAAATCCCGCGGGTAAACGTATAGTAGTTTTTGCATATTCTGCCTGCTGTTCTGATATTTTTTCACAAGCTCCCCTCTTGAATAGCTATACATTTAAAAAAGAAACGGAAAATAAACAAATGTTTCATTTTATTTGCGTTTAATTAAATGGATGAACATGAACAAGGAACTTAGAAATAAAGAAATATAGATAGCTACAAATATACCTAGAATAATTAGGCTATATAGCCTATAAATTATATAATAATAATAATAAACCTGGATTTATTTATGGACCTTTAAATATCTAGCTATTTCGGAATCGAATTACACGTCGCTGTCTATGGTATCATCAGCATCCTCACATTTCGCAAAGTCAATTTTACTTTATTTTATTATAAATAAAGGTTTATTTGTTTAAAGTTATTTTATTTTGTTAGATATTTCCACTTTGGGGGAATCCCGCAAATAATTTTATTTTCCCGCAACCCGCACACAATAATATCTTGCCGCCCGCTTCCGCATTCACCCATCAAATATTGTCCTGCGCCGCACTCGGTGGCGCTGGGTAGTGCAGATCTCTACTTGCAACGCCCGCACGTGCATTCAAAGCAAAGCGATAATAAAGCGTAATTTTAAAGGGACAGCCAACAAATTATAAAATCCGATTACAATATTTTCCGGAATCATCGGAAGCCCGTGCATTAATGCGGCCCAGGGAGGAAGTGTTACTACGGATTATGGACTGGTATTTTAGCCGGACGCAACAGTTTGAAGTTAAAAACATCTTAATGGTGGATTTGTTTCTTACAAATGGGCATCTTTTTGCTTCTTCAGATGTTAACTGATGGATTGGAGTGGTGTCGATTACTTGTGGATTATCAACTGTTTGGACTTTGATTCTAACGGCACCCATTCATTGCAGAGGATTCATTGATGAGGGAGTGATGCAATGCTACATTGCCCGAAATATGTACTGATGAACATCTACATCTACGTCTTTGATGGCCTGAGGGTGATGAAAATTTCAGCAATTATTCATTTTATGGGTGAACTTTTCCTATTCCTCATTTTAGGTCTTTGCTCAAATCACAGTTTATGATCTTATAAACTTTTTATGCAGTCATGAAATCTGACACATAAAGCTTGTAATGTTTTAGAGGTATTACAGTACGTAGGTTTCAATATCTGAGTTTGCTGAGCAGTGGATGCCTCAGAGAGTAATTGTCTGTGGGTGTTTAAAAGTGTAGCTTGGATCAACTGTGAGCAATAGGTTGTATCAGACAGGAAAAATAAAGAGATGATGAAACTTGTGAGTGAGTGGGCGAGAGAGTTTAACAGGAAATCTGTCCGCTTGTTCAACATGTGCTGCTCTTCCAAAAACATCAGCTTTTTCATATATGTGACCCTGGAGCACAAACCCAGTCTTAAGTTACTGGGGTACATTTTTAGAAACAGCCAAAAAAAAAAAAAAAAAAAAAACATTGTATGGGTCAAAATTACTGATTTTTCTTTTATGCCAAAAATTATGGACATTTTCTACCATAAATGTATAAAAACGTAATTTTTGATTGGTAATATGCATTGGTAAGAATTTATTTGGACAACTTTAAAGGTGATTTTCTCAATATTTAGATTTGTTTTTTTTTTTTTTTGCACCTTCAGATTCCAGATATTATTAACTAAACTTAACTAAATATTGTCCGATCCTAACAAACCATACATCAATGGCAATCTTATTTAAAAATTTACTTAAGACTGGTTTTGTGGTTCAATGTTCATATAGAAATGAATACTTTTATTCAGCTAGGATGCATTAAATTGATCAAAAACAACAGTAACAACATTTATGGAAGCTGTTCTTTTGAACTTTTTAATGAAATAATCCTGAACAAAATATAATACATCAGGGTTTTCTCAAAAATATGAAGAAGCACAACTGTTTTCAACATTGATTCAACTGATTCAAATGATTTGCGATCCCCAAACTGATCGACTCAAATGATTAGCGAACCCACTCCTAACTCCCGAACTGATTAAAATGATTCGCGATCCCGCTACGAACTCCCGAATTGATTCAAATGATTCGCGATCCCCAAACGGACTTAAATGATTCGCGAACCCGCTTTGAACTCCCAAACTGACACAAATGATTCACGAACCCGCTGTGAACTCCCGAACTGACTCAAATGATTCGCGAACCCGCTCAGAACTCCCGAACTGATACAAATTATTTGTGACCCCCAAACTGATCGACTCAAATGATTCGCGAACCCGCTTTGATTCAAATGATTCGCGATCCCGCTATGAACTCCCGAACTGATTCAAATGATTTGCGATCCCCAAACGGACTCAAATGATTCGCGAACCCTCTTTGAACTCCCGAACTGACTCAAATGATTCGCGAACCCGCTCCGAACTCCCGAACTGATTCAAATGATTCGCGATCCCCAAACAGACTCAAATGATTCGCGAAACCGCTCCGAATTCACGAATTGATTCAAATGATTTGCGATCCCTAAACTGACTCAAATGATTCGCGAACCCGCTCCGAACTTCCGAACTGATTCAAATGATTCGCGATCCCCAAATTGACTCAAATGATTCGCGAACCCTCTCCGAACTCCCGAACTGACTCAAATGTGATGATGAATCAGAGTGCAGAATCTGTGAGATATTATTGTGAAGTATTGCAGTGCTGTGAATGTGAGTGTCACAGTGAGAACTCGGTTAGTTTCATTCTTGTTGGGTGTCTTTATGTGTTGCTCCTCATCTGTGGTGCCTTTTACAAGCTGTATTTCTGCATATACAAACATTTTTCACTCAGAAATTGCTAGTAAATTTCACAAAAAAATACAAAGAAATGGAAAGTAATACATTTAATTAAATATTAAAAAAATTATATTATTTTCTTGCCAAATGTATTTCAGTAATCTTTGTTTATTTACAACTTTCTAAAAAAAGTACAGTGTAGGACAATAGTCTATACACTTAGACGAGTGCCAACTCACTTCTAATTTACTTAAAACTCTGAAATCTTTTTTTCATTGATAACATAACGTACACACAGGGGTGATCTTAAGAGCCTCCTGGTGCGCTGAAACATTAAGTGCATACATCACATTTCTCTCACATCCAAAAACACACTTAGTTAGTGACATTGTTGATTTCGTGGTCTACAATCAAAATGATAATTCCCTCTCGAGCAAGTCCTGTGCAGTGCTGCCGATCTTTATGTGTTGCTCCTCATCTGTGGTGCCTTTTACAAGCTGTATTTCTGCATATACAAACATTTTTCACTCAGAAATTGCTAGTAAATTTCACAAAAAAATACAAAGAAATGGAAAGTAATACATTTAATTAAATATTAAAAAAATTATATTATTTTCTTGCCAAATGTATTTCAGTAATCTTTGTTTATTTACAACTTTCTAAAAAAAGTACAGTGTAGGACAATAATAATTAGCTTTTTTTAAGTTTAATCAAATGAACTCATAAAACAGTCATTTATTAGTCTTAAAATTTAATTAAAAAAAAATCTATTATTATTTTTATTTTTTTGGCAAACAGAGTGTCCCACAACTGAGGTTAGCTGTTATATTAAAACATGGAGAAAAAAAAACTGTGCATATTTCTTAATTTTTTTTTTTTTTTTTGGATATGCATAATAATAATAATAATAATAATAATAATAATAATGAAATAAAAAATAAATAATAATAATAATAATAATAAAAAAATAATTTCAAAGTATCATGCACTGAAGAAAATTTGGTGTAGCATTTAATTTAAATATATTTTTTAATCAGGAATTGCTAGTTTCACAAATAATTATAAAGAAATGGTTAGTTTTAACTAAATGTTCAGCACATTTAATTAAATTTGACATTTTGAAGTAAGAAAGCTGAAATATTATTTACTTGTAAATTGTATTTCAATTATCTTTGTTCAATTTACAATTTAAAAAAAAAGAAGAGAAAAAAAAACAATTTCACCATATAATCAATAATTAATACATTTTTTAATTATATTTCTGTGTAAAGTTGCTATAATGTCGTGGGTGAATAGTGAGTGATTTCTAGCTGTTTTTGTAGCATTGTTTGGCTGAAATGTTGTTTCCACTCAGCATCTTTTTTGTACTTGTGTTTTGACACTTCACTGAGCTGCATTTTAATTTTATGTTGTTTTGTTTCGTAGCTCATTGGTGCCTTTTAGCATCCATAACTTTTGTTTCAGGGGACAAGTCTGTACTCAAGGTTCTCCAAAGCCCTTGAGGTCTGAATTCAGCCTAGCTCCTGTTTCCCATTGCATGTATGGAATTACCCTATAGATTTCTGCTGATGTAAATACTCGTTTTGGACATTGTGTGGTGAACGAAGCTTGAATCAATCACTCTTGGGATGAGGGATATTTCAGTCCCTTGCCAATTATCTATCAAACCCGATTGGTTAGAAATGTGGAGAAGTTTAGTAGAGAAAACCTCAATGGTACTAAAAGCAATTCACTAAAATATCCTCTGCATTATATCCATATTAGGGATAAATCAGCTGTAATAATTTGGAAGTCCCAGAAATGAATGAAGTGGTGTGAGGTTCTTTGGTGCAGGTGCATCCATGATTGCCCTGACCTTTACATGTGAATTAGGAAGACCCTGAGCATCAATGATATGCCACAAGTACTCCATTGAGTCTTTAAAGAACTAACACTTCTCACGCAGAACACATAGCCCAAATTCATCCAGATGAGTAAGGACTGCATCCACATTTTTGAGATGTCACTAGTATATTGTCTAGGTAGCAGTGCACGTTAGAGAGGCCTTGTCAAATCTGATCCATTGCCCTTTGGAAAATTGCAGGTGCCGATGCAATCCCAAAAGGTAATTTATAGGCACTTAGGTGAGCTTTCCCACACGGGCACTTGTAGGTATGCATTTGAAAAATCTAACTTAGTGAAGTGCTGTCCCCCTGCTCATGATGTGAATAAATCCTCTATTTGTGGATTCACTGTTAGCTTAAAATCTCCACAAATCTTCACATCCCTGTTCCTTTTAACTATGGGCACAATCAGTGTGGCCCAATCACTGCATGTCACAGGGGAGATGACCCCCAGCTCCAATAGTCGATTTATATCGGCCTCTACTTTTGGCTTCATAGCATAGGGGACATTGCACACTTGGCAAAATCGTGGATGAGACTGTGGCCTTAGGGACACTGTGGCTTCAATACCTTTTAACAAGCCCAATCCTTTCCTGAAATTATCTTTTGTGTTTTGATAGCACTCTCTCAAGTGCATCCTTTTACACACTCTTAATTTCACGCCAATTCAACCTGATTTTCTTGAGCCACTCTCTGCCGAGTAGAGGTGGGGCACTTCCTTCCACGACATAAATTGGTAATTTAGCTTTTTGTATGTTCATTTTCACTTTAAATTCGATAACCCCTACTGGAGACAACACTTCTCCTGTATATGTTTTCAGGATCACATCAGTTGTGCACAGTGGTTTATGAGCTAATTGTGCAGTGTAAAGTTCTCTTGAAATTAGAGAGATAGCCACTACCGTGTCTAATTACATTTCCATAATTTCTCCTTCTACCTTTGTTTTAAGATGAATGTGGGACAATTCCTCCTTTTTAGTCATCAAATGCAGTGCAAGATCCGTATCTGTAGTGTCGTCACTAGATGAGTCCTTTACATCCATCTGAAGCACTTTCTTTTTCTGCTGGAAATATTTCACCCTATTTGACTTGGCCTTACTACATTCAGTCATGTGTTTCCCTTTAATTCTGCACACTATGGAAATGTGGCCTTTTTTTTACCACAACTGTGGCACTGTTGCTCTTTGAAATAACAGTCTTTCTCGTTATGGTTTGTTCTTCCAAAACGGTAGCATTTATTTCCTCCTTTTTCTTTCAAGGACAGTGTATGCACTTTCAAAGAGCTACTTAACATTTGAGATTCCCTCCCAGCTGTTTCCACAGACACTGCAATCTCCACTGCCTTTTGAAACATGAGAGTTGGTTTTGTCAATAGCTGCTTCTGTACAGACTCCGTTTTCAGCCAAAACACAAAGCGATCATGCAGCGCGTTTTGCAAATGCATCCCAAATTTGCCGTGTTCACTCAGGTTTTTCAGAACTGCGACATACTGTGCTACTGTCTCGGTTTCATGCTGACTGCGGTTATGAAATCTAAATCATCGGGTTCGGTGAGAAATGGTCTTTCGAAACAGTCACAATATCATCACATGTCTTCGCACCGGCTTATCAGTGGTGATCAAGCTCTGCGGCAGTCCATTTGTAGATGAACTAACCAACACCGTGACTCATTTCTCATCTGCAATATCGCTTGCAAAAACAAATTTGTCAAACCTTTCTATGTGTGTAGCCTGCTGTTCAGCTGACTCATCAAAGACATCCATATGGCCAATAAACACAGCCATTTCATTGGGAATTGTTCTACAAGTTCACTACATACATCCAATCAAATAATACAATAGCCAGACAAATCAGGCATTCGGAAAAAGAAAAAAAACAATCCTCATCAGCAATATGTTATATTTTTCATTTGGCAGATGCTTTAATCCAAAGCAACTTATACTTTTTATTTTTTACCTAACATGTGTTCTCTGGGAATTCAACCCGCAACCTTTTTGCGCTGCTAAAGCAATTCTCTACCACTGAGGCACAGATCTTATCTGTTATATAACATGAAATACACTTAGACGAGTGCCAACTCACTTCTAATTTACTTAAAACTCTGAAATCTTTTTTTCATTGATAACATAACATACACACAGGGGTGATCTTAAGAGCCTCCTGGTGCGCTGAAACATTAAGTGCATACATCACATTTCTCTCACATCCAAAAACACACTTAGTTAGTGACATTGTTGATTTCGTGGTCTACAATCAAAATGATAATTCCCTCTCGAGCAAGTCCTGTGCAGTGCTGCCGATCGAATCACATTTAAAATGCCCATACAAGGAATTCCACCCATTATGACGTCATGAAGAGCTGTACTGGCACAGAAATACATCCAACTCATTTTTATTTAACTTTGGCCGAAACTTTAGCAGGAGAATCCAACTTTTTAACTCTGTAAATAAGTCAGAATGCATAAAATAGCATTAGACCCTCCTCCCCTTTTAAAAATATATTTCAATATAATGCATCACTGGTAAATAAAAGTATAAATTTCTGTAAAAAAAAATAAAAATCTTACTGATCCCAAACTTTTGAAATGTGTGTGTTTGTGTGTGTGTGTGTGTGTATATATACATATATATATATATATATATATATATATATATATATATATATATATATATATATATATATATACAGTATATATATATATTAACATTTCTCTCTTGACATGATGGCTATCCCGCTGGAGTGTCTGTCGAGCTGCGCATGTGCGCATGTTACCATTGCATTTGATTTTCTCTTCCTTTTATCAAAAGCACTCATAACCCTCAAACACTCCTAACTTTAGATAGATTAAGTTTGGTCAAAAGTTTGGGATCGATAAGATTTTTAAATGTTGTTTGAAAGTCTCTTCTGCTCACCAAAAATTGTGAAATATTATTTACAATTAAATAAAATAAATCGATGTGAAATTTTGTATAATTTAAACCTTTCATCAAATCTGAAAGTTCAGCATCATTTCTTCAGAAAAAAAGAAGTAACGTTAAAAGGAATACATCTTGACAGATATTTTGAGCACAGTATACAACTAATAACTACTCACACTAAAACAAATTTTACACTTTTTTTGTTTTAATAATATGTAATGTATGAATAAATAATGTTTTTATTTATCAGGATGGTAGATCAGCATTACACATCGCTGCAGCTCACTCCAAAGAAGAGATTGTCAAACTACTGGCCAGTAAAACTGATCCCAATTTACCAGCAGGGGTAAGATGTTCAGTTTACTTTCATTTTCACTCAATCACATTCAGCTCATTCTAAGATGTGTTTTTGTGTAGTGAAAAAAACTAAAAAACTGGTACAGATGTTTCAAATAGTTTATTTATTTTTTTACATGCATGGGTTATTTAATTGCATTAAACATTTAACTAAAAAATAGTCAAATGTCTGCTTTGTGACTTTCAGGCACACATTTCTTGCACATTTTTAATAATGTAAATCACATAATATTATCGTAAAACAGTCTTTTAATGTGATTATTCAGTGACCTCTGGATGCATGATCGTGACCAATAACATGGGTCTCAAAAAACATTTCCTGTTTTTACTGGAAATAGGCACAACTATGCAGTTGATTATGTTAACTGTCTTCACTTGAGTTTATCTTAGTGAGTGTCTTTTCCCAAGAATTATAACAATTGTCCAGTTGTTGTCCACAGGGAGAAAAACATTTACAACAGTTAAAACATTTTGTATGTGAATCTCATGAGGTTAACATTGTACTCAATGTATGTCAAATGATACCTCAGTAATAAAAAGTCCAAAAACACATGAATTACATCACACTTTTTTATAGTATTTAATTCTCACACTGATTTAACTGAATTCCCATTCATGTTTAGCCCAATGATCAGTTGCCCCTGCACTACGCAGTGTCTCGACCGGCCGGAGGTCTCAGAGTCACGCAAACGCTGCTCCAGTTCAGCAGCAAAGATGCGCGTCTTACACCAGACAAGGTACAAAAGCACTGATCTCCCTCATTGATTCATATATGAGAAAAAAATGCCCTCCAGAAGCTTGCATTCTGCAAGTGAACGGTGCATTGTAGTGCCATCCCAAAGAGGCACAAAATCCTGCTGGTGGATTGACCTGCCCAACTTGATCCGAGCACCTGAGTCTTTAACCATCTTCAAGAAACAGCTGAAGACACATCTCACCCATCTACAATTGACCCCCTAAAACTAACACTCTCTATTCAATTTCTATTCTATATATTCTAACATATAAATACACACACATATATACACTTTGCAGTACTTGAAGTGGGTCATGTTTTGCCCAATTTTGACCCTCTGAAAAATTTATTTCCCCATTGTTGAAGCTTTGAAGAATTGATTGCCTAATCCTAACCCCTCCCTTAATCCTAACCCTTCTCCCACACCTAATCCTAAAACCTACCAATACCAATAATAATCTGGCAGGGAGGAAGAATTGGGCACAACACCGGCACTTCAATATTTTAATCTTTGACATATTGCCGGTACTGAGTCAAAGCGTCAGTGTCTTGGTGATTAGAAATGACACTATATAGCACACTACCCAGGAGGTGGTCATTTAAAACCGGTAAACTTATGGAAAGTTCAAGGATCCAGTAAGGTAATGCATTAGTAATATGTTTAAAACAATGCTAATGCAGAGAAAACAAGGGCAATTTCATCAGAAATGGCGGAGAGAATAGTGACTCATGTCCAGATTGCAGTAAACTGTTATTTTCAGCCTGTATTTGGCATAAAAGCACAAGTGTTTTATAATGAATGCTTGCTGAAGGTGTTTTAGATAATGCGCTGGTCATTGTTTTAGTGATTCTGAATGGATCAGTATTAGGGTTGGGAGATGTCTACCAAATCTACCATTATGAGTAAGTACTAGATCTTCTTCACTACGAGATCAAATGTTCCTTGTCGTTCTCCTCTCTGTCCAGGACGGCTGCCTTCCACTGCTGCTGGCTGTTGAAGCGGGGAATGTTGGGATTGTTCTGGAACTCCTCTCCAACCAATCAGAGCCACAGCTCAGAGCCGTGAAGGCGGTAAGCATCACATGACATTCCAAACCAGGATGCATTCATGCGATCGAATCAAGTTCTTTTTTTTCTTTTTCTTTTTTTTGCTATTTAACGACTTACCGTAATGCAAAACGCCTTTTCATATTATTTCCAAACTCCATTTGTGAAGTTAGCAAAAAACATGTGCAAGGAATAATCAGATGAAAAGCTCTGAATGCTATGATTTAGCTGGTTTTAAGTGTCATTAGTGGACAGTTACTCATCTGTTTCTCAAAATGAAGCTCTTTAGTTCTTAAATAGTCACTTTTTCCTTTAGATCTTTGAAGTCCATCAGAATTTGTGCTCTACATTTAGCCCATCCAAGTGCACACACACACACACACACACACACACAGTCAGACTCGAGTCAGACTTCGAGTCTCAATGCTGACAGGAGTGAATGAACAAGCTCTCTTCCACCCTCAATACCCATGGCTGAAGTGCCCTTGAGCAAGGCACAGAATCCCAGGTGCTGGAAAAAATAGCTGCCCACTGCTTCGGGTGTGTGTTCATAGTGTGTGTGTGTGTGTGTGTGTGTTCCCTACTCACTGCTGTGTGTGCACTTGAATGAGTTAAATGCAGTGCATCTATTCTGAGTATGGGTTACCATACTTGGCAAACATCACGACTTTCACTTTTTTTCACATAGCAGTAAATAGTGACCAAATGCAGTAACTTGGCTGCCATGAGAGTTTTGCAGGGAGGTTGGTAACTTTAGCAAGGCTACTGTAGCCTTCATATGGTATGAGTCATATCAAGCATTTTATAATGCCACTGTCAAAACAATATTTAGCCTAGGCATACATTTTTGTGCATTTACTGAACATTTGTGTAATGGCAACGACATGTGTTGACGACTGAGCGGTGATTGCAGTCAGGTAACTTATAAAGCACTGCACCATGACGTTATCGTTAACCACTTTCACACACGCACACAATATAAAATACACGATGATAAATCTAAAAATCAATACACAATACCTATATAAAACTATTTATTTACATGATTAATACTGAAAGAACTGCTATTACTGCACATTCACTATATAAAATAAAATTCACTGGAGGAAAAAGTTTTCGTCATCAGATTTGGAAGTCGCTCAAAAGGCTCGTTCGCGGTTGTGGCTTCAGTCGAATTCTGTGAGGCGCGGTGGTTTATGGGATGAGTAGTTCCTGCGCTCGAAATGAAAATATGTACACAGTCTTGTACCTTTGACTTTTTTTAGATTTTCTCTTATTTTTTTCACTCAAAGTTATATGTTATATGTTTATGACTTCAGCCGTAGCTGTTTATCCTCACACATGCTCTAAAACTCTTTAGATACGGATTTTTCCGAAAGTCAATGGGAGAAATGAATGGGAAATTTACTTCCGGCACCAGAGCTCTCTCGGGCTGTGGGCGGGACTGTGATGCTCTATAGTCTCAAATCTGTGATTGACCATTGTTTTGAAATCATATGACCCAATTTTACATCTCGGCATGAATATATCTGGTTTGCATTCTGATGATTGAGTTATGTTTCCAGGCGAATGGCGACACGGCACTTCACATCTGCTGCAGACAGAAAGATGTTGAGATGGCCAAAGTTCTGGTGGAGTTTGGAGCGAATCCGGACTCTCAGAATGTAAGAAACTCTCATACACACACACACACACACACATACACACACACACAAACATTTTATTTAAGTCCACTTAAAACAATTTACTGGGACATAAACATTATAGATGCAGTTAAATACATGTACAAAATCATGGACCAGTGGCATGCAACAGGTCTTCACAATATTAAGCATATCGCTCAGTTGTTATGAATATGAACACAGCGTCTCTGAAATTGTATTTTAGAGTTTTTGATATAAAAAGACTTTAGTCATAAAAGCTTCCTCTATGCTACACTCAAAGGTGCATGCAACTTCCGAAACGAACACCTCTACACTCCTTAATGATCACAAGAACATCTGGTGTATTAGCAGACAAACATGAAAAGATGTCAGAGTTACTACTGCAATACTGAATCATGGATGAATTTACACAATGTTTGCCTACTCTTGCTTAAAGTGATAAATGGTTTGATATGTCGTTCACTATAAGGTTCAACCATCAACCATTCTGTTGTGGCATGTTATGTGCATTCCCTTGTAAACATGACAGCCATTCAGGATATGTGGCAGTGTTTCTGTGATCTGTTCTGTAGTATGATGCCAACAATGAGGAACATGAGTTGTAGGACACCAGATAGAAAGATTGAGTCAGCTAGGAAAACTTGTAATCTGGTTTTACTGTGAAAATGGCAATGTCCTCACTGAGTGCAGTAGTCTTAAGAAATGAGTGAGAAACAGAGTGATCGGCGAATGGAAGACATAGTTTTCCCTGAAGGCTCAGTCCAGTCCTGTGTTGTTTTTGCTGATACTGACGAAATCCGTGAGAGTTTGCCAATTATCTGAACTGCCAATATATATCCGCACCTGTACGTTTGCTCGCTGAGAGACTTTTAATATTCAGAGAAAGCATGCAAGTTTTCCAAATGTCACTTTCGACATTTGATATGTTATCTATATTCTATTGTGAATAAAATATACGTTTATGAGATTTGTAAATTATTATCATTTTACTCACAATTTGTACAGTGTCCCAACTGATTTGGAATCGGGTTTGTACATGTGTTTCAAGTAAATGTTACATAGCCTTTTCAAACTTTTTTCCCCCAAATGAAGAATAAAAATGAACTTCATTTGAAGTATATCAGGGCCTTAAAAGAACAGATTCGATCTTACTTATGGCTTCGATAAGAAAAGACACAAGACAATGAGTAGAGAATAAAGGCTGATTTTGTACCCAAGGGACTTGTTGACCCTTTTGATTGCTCTACGTCTCTATGTTAATGGTTTTCCCCCCGGGGACAGGAAAGAGAAGGGCAAGACAGTCTGAAAAACATCCTGGACAATTAACCCTGTATAAATAGAGACAAACCATGTGAATG